>NC_039366.1:134223320-134262057 GCF_003573695.1 Papaver somniferum
GGGGGGGGTCGTTACAGGGTTGTCATCCAAGATGATGTCAATAGAGATAATATTGACAATGTAATCCAACAAGTCAATCAAGATATTGTGGAAGAGATGGGTTATCTTTTCAATGAAGTAGATAATCAAGAACATAATCAAGGTGAAGAAGAGGAACCAGCTGAAGTAGAAGAAGGAAATAAGGATGAAGAAAATGACAATGATGACAATAAAGAAGATGAGGAAGAAGAGGATACATATGGAGAAAATGAAGATGACGAATCGGAGGAAGACTCGGAGGAAGAAGGAGAGGAACAAGGAGAAGAAGTTCAAGATAAACCTAGAAAGATGCCTAAAAATCCTTTTGCTAGATATGCATACATTCCTCATAAGGATTTGTGTTTGACGCCAAAGAACCCAACTTATAGTACTCAAAAGGAAAAAGGGGCAGTATTGTTTGGCTACAAGGGTTGGCAATATCTTTGTGACAAAGGTATTTAATCTTAACCATCAAGATTTTTTGTTTTTTTTTTTGACATATATTTTTCTATATATTGGTATATAAGATATGATGTTTTTTATTTTGAGGATCGTAATAATGCAGTTCGTTGTTTGAGATATGGGATATAGCGGATGAGTGTGATGAGGTGTAGCTTAAGGTATTTGAATGTGTATTATGGAACACAATACAACATGCACATAAAAAATTTGATATTGTCATTGTTATTGCATTTGCCGAGAGGATTATCCAGATATGGATACCTTTCATCTACCATTTGGCGAGATGGCAATAACTTCTGATGATTGAAATAAAATCACAGGCCTACCAATTATGGGAATTTTTTTTGGAGAAGGATACGATCACTCGATGAGTCATGAAGCTCTTGACCGTTGGTTTAAAAGTGTCTAGGATGGGGCAAGGGCAAGGCATATTGTGAGTTTATACATACTGTTAAAGAGCCTAAGAAAGGTCAAGAGTATAATGAGCGTGAGGAAGACGACCCGTGGAAGAAGAAGTTAAAAAATTTCAAGTTGTTTATTTTGAAAAAGGAGTTTGGAGGGATAAGAAATTTAGTTAGGGATGGAAAGTTGGTGATGACACCGGAGAAGGTTAAGCACCTTGTGACTGCTTATTTGTTATATGAACTAGGAACCATTTTCTTCCCCGACACTTCTGGGAACTTGGTAAATGCCCATTATCTATAGCTTTTGGAGGACCTTAATGAGGTAAAAACTACTCTTGGGGCACGAAAGTTCTTGTATTTGTTCAAGTGGATCTCATAAAAGCTTAAAGGCTTAAAACTTGTCAACTTGAAGGCTTATACACCCTTATTCAGGTAGCCCGTCAAATTATCCTTTGTGTGTTTCAAAATTATAGTTGGATATACATAATAGTTTGGTTGAGGCATGAAACAACTAGGCAACCGAAATTTAAAGTTCGGTTTGCAAGAGAAATTTGCGATCAAAGCGAATTCTGTTTTTACTAACCGAATTTTTATTTTTGTAACCGAATTAATGTGTTTTGTTACTAATCATATTGCAAATGTATCATTTGTGGCTCCTTCTCATAGGTTTGGGTGTACGAATACTTCCCTAAGCTGAAATTGGCTCATGCTAAGTGTCCTTGGCCTTACGGGAAGCCTACAGCTGGTAAATACAAATTTTTGGACTCGCAGAAGAAGAGTAAAGAAAACTGTTGTTGAAGTTGATATAAAGATTGGATAATGCAACGGTTGAAGATGTGGTTTTCCATCAGACGAAAACGAAGAAGTCGAGGTTCAGGATTTCTCACCTATCGCGGGTTATAATGGACCGTTTTTTTTTATCCTGGCGGTTGTTCAATGTATAACCCTCGAAGAGTATTAAGACAACTTTGTTGTGTCCAAACTGTAGCACAAGTGGAGAAAGAAAAATTCAAGGTGAAGAATAAGGGAACGAAGAACATCGTCAAATATTTTAACCCAAAATATGAACCTACTTCATCGGTAGACCACTGGAGCAGCTTTGGAAATTATCTTCCTCCAGCTAAAGACTGTGTAGATGCGTATGATGATCCAAATACCACTGACTAGGGATATATGGAATGGTATGAACATATTTCTCATCCTCTTGTAATAAATAGAGTACAACAAGCTCGTGTTGAGAAAGAGAAAGCGAACGCAAGGGAGAAAGAGGCTAGGATAGTTCAGAAGCATATGCCTACCTGTGGTGAAGAGGCCTTGAACTTGTGGGATGGTGCGGTAAGATATTTTCTCTTATTTATGCTTTTCAAATTTTTATAAAGTATTGACAAAAATATATTTATTTATGCTTTTGATTGAAAAAAGTGAAGGTAGGTACGAAATTGTTGAAGAAAATGATGGCAAAAATTCGGAGTGGAGAGTCGATGAACACTCAAGAACAAACCGACCTCTACAACCAATGGACAAAGGTTTTATCTCCCAATATTGTTGATCCAAGCCAGAACATGCCGGTGAAGAGGAGTCGCCGAGAAGGGGAACGTTCAAGTCGGATGGTTCAAGAACAAGGCGGTGGAGAGGACACCCAAAGAGGCGACGAAGCACAAGAACAAGCTCCTTCTAAACGCAACAGTAAAGGACTTCGTCGTAGTGGTCGTCGTGAACGAGTGATTCCTTTTTTCAGAAATTTTTTTTATTACGAATTTCGAAGTTTGGTTTCTTATGTCTGTATGTTGGCAACAATTATTTATGGAATTTGGTAATTTGGTTTTTAATCTGCGTTTTAAAAGGATTAGTAAAGAATTTGGTATTGTGGTTTGTTTTCACTATTTAATGCATGTTTTGGATCGCCTACAAGGCTTAGTGATCATCTAACCGAATATAATTACACAACAAAATTTTGAGTTACTAGAAGGTGGTTCGTCTACAAGGTAAAAAATCATAGGCAATCGAACGTCATAGTCTCGAAGTTCGGTTAGCTGAAAACTTATAGGTATAACCGAACTTAATAATCACCAAAAATAAGAACTTGTAGAGAATTATTCGGATACCTAGTAAAAATCATAGGTAACCGAACTTTAAACTTAATAATTTCTTTTTTTTGATTCTTGATTAGTTCGGCTACCTGTACAAATTTTTCAGGTAACCGAACTTCGTGCTTCAAAAACCAGAAAGAATGTACTAGGAATTCGACTACCTGTATAATTTTATCAGGAAACCGAACTTCATGCTTCCAAAACCAGGGAAAATGTACTACGTGTTGGGATACTTGTACAATTTTAGTTGGTAACCGAACTCTTAAGTTTCAATCCCAAGGGAAATGTACTCGAATTTCGGCTACATGTAAAATTTTAGCAGGTAACCAAACATTTAAGTTTGGAGTGTTCCAAAACCAGGGAAAATATAACCGCTAAGACTGACAACAAATTGAAATTTAAAAAATTTCAACGGCGAGACTAGCATCGGGATAACCGAATTTTTTGTTGGTCTTTCACAGTTTAGTTCGATTAACACGAATAATCACCCTGCCAACCGAACTTAATCTGAATTGCAAAATTGTCGAGATACGACAACATCATTTTGAAAAAAATTGTCGTTTCCTGTCCTCCTCTATTATATATATACTAAAAAACTGTCTCAGTTTCCATATCAAACCTCTTAAAAATGGTAGAGCGACGTCATAAATTTACTCTAGATGAAGATCTTTCTCTTTGTAGAAATTATGTAGTATTATCCAAAGAGGAGTGAAGAACGACGAATGAATGGCGTAATGAGTCAGAGTTATTGGGGTAAAATTCATGAAATTTTTTGCCCCAACACCGGAAACCCTCATAACTGTGATCGTGCAGCTTTATTCATTCGATTTGAAAAGATAAGAGATATGGTTAAATAATTTATGGTTTTAGTTCGAATTGTGAAGCGGTATCGACTTAAAGGTGAAACATTTGAGGAAACCGTAGAAAGATCTCAAGATGAATGACGCAGATGAAAAAGAAATAATTTCAAATATGAAGCTCATTTCTACGTCCTTAAGAAGTTTTTTCTGCGCTCATTACAGATATTAAGCATTATTACTTACCAAAGTAGTATTAATCGAGTGTTAAAAGGTTTAAAATTTATTTTTAATATTACCCTCAACTTTGTTTGCTAAATTTTTGTCCGGTTTCCTAAATTTTTCAATTAAAAATGTTTATTTTTTTAAAGTTCGACTAAATTATAAGTATCACTGAATTTTAAATGACTCAAATCAAGTTCATTGACTCTGTCAAGTACAAACTTTGGATAATAGGCCAATTTACATACCAAATCGAACAAAAAGAAATTTTAAAAATTAAAGTTACATAGAATTGTTCGGCTACCTTCAAATTTCACTATGTAACCGAACTCTGAACAACCGAATTTGATGGACTTTATACCAGGTGTTCGAGTAACCGTAAATTTCACCACATAACCAAACTTACAACTACCAAATTTTATGAATTTTATATCAGGTGTTCGGTGCGTTCGCAAAACTTTTGGGTTTTTAATAGTTAACTGAACTTTGTTCCACCGCTAACCGAACTATGTTGTGTACATATTTTGACTAACCGAACTCACAGTTCGGTTTGTTCGCAGATTACACTTCCTAACCGAATTATACTCTGTAAACTCAATTGACAATTACACGTACGCTCTAAACAAAGGTTCGACAACCTGTCAAATAAACAAAGTTAACCGAACTTTGAGTTCGGTTGCCTTGTATTATTTGACAGGTAGCCGAACGTTATTGAAGAATGATAGACATTCATGTTCGGTTACCTGCAAATTTCACCAGGTAACCGAACACTATTGAATGAGAGTTAAACTTGGAGTTCCGTTTCCTGTGAATTTGCACCAGGAAACCGAACTATGTAGTTCGGTTGGTACTAAAATTTCCACTCCTAACCGAATATATGTTTGTATAATCGACTCAAAATTCTACAACTACGCTATAATACACCCAACAATAAGACTAAATTCCAAAAAACACAATCTTTAATTCACAATATGATGTTCAAAGCATAATTAGTATCACACATTGTACATTTAATCATCCTCAAGAACAACTTGACCTTTATGTATAATTTCTTCCGACTTCTTCAAAGCTTTCCATATTTCCATGTTTTGTTCATACGGAATGCACCAACCCAACATTATGTCGGGGTTAAATCTATCCCAATAATAGGTTCCGGATATTAGAGGAAATGGACAATTTGGTTCTAACCGGAGGCCTATAAAGTGGTTGCTCTTAATCGACGCAATCATCAATCTCCTATGTTTAAGTTGCTCAACACATTTGGATGTTTTTGGGGTGAATGTGAAACTAGTACCTTTGGAGAAATAATGAACCACACAATTGAATGCATCGACGATTAAGTAAGCACATATCAGAATGCCCATCCAATGATCCATTGTGATAACCGAGCCCCCATTAAGACATTCTTGATACCTAATAAATTGCTCTTTGAGACTACTACCATCCCCATCGCACAACATTGTCTTGTAAAATGCCGGATTCTCTTTGAGTTTCCCCTAACAACTTTTGCCTCACATGAGTGACTGTACACCCACTCCATTGCTTAGCAGTTTTAGTGAACGACCCTAGTTGTTGTACGACAATATAAAAACTGCAATTACCATCCGGAGGGACGTCGTAACATAATATCTAATGTATGGAGGTAGCTCTTCCACGCAGTCTTTATTAATAAACGTTGGCTTATCATCATTTGGTCGAAGGTTTTGTTGGATGGGGCACATTGGACCCTTAAGCTTCATGTCTCGTTGAATTGGTGCCGATGGAGTAGGTTGGTTGGTGGCGAGTGTAATATCGGACCCTTTTCTTCACATCTCGTTCATTTGTTTCGCCCTTTTCCATAATGCTCCTAGCCCGTTTCTTAAAATCCTCTTGGTACTTCGCCGCGATATGCTAGCTCATGCGCCGAAGGATCTCTAGTATGAGCGTTCATTTCACATTTCCTCCTAGCCAACACTTTTGCATATTGTCTTACTTGTTTTTTTGTTTCTTTGGTGCTTGGCCTACCTTTGCACTTACCTTTTCCCGGTTCTTGGACATTCTCCGAAGTGTGCGGATAAACGACTGTCCTCATGTCATCCCAAAAGATTTGTCATTCAAGTTTGTTCATGTTTCGGTACATCTCGAGTACGGTTCTTTCCATTTCATTATCACCGAAATCTTCTCCGGTATCTCCCTTTGGAGGAGGGAAAAAACTTAGTTGCTTCCAATAAGGATCAATGTCGCTTAAAGGGATTACGCCACTCTCACGGTTAACTAGTACATGGCGACAAGGGAGTCCTATAGACTTCATCATGTTACAAACACACACCTCGTACGGATTGGTATCTCAATCATCCATCAACTTCACTTCTACCATCAAGTGCTTAATACAAGCATGGAAAATGTCATAATGGATTCCCTTGAATAATTGTTTGTTTGTGAATTTCTTATACTTAGGTTCGGTATAGACATGCTGACCAAAGCTTTTACTTAGGTTTTTACCAACTGTTAATGATAAAGTTCGGTTACAAACTTAATGATTCGACTAAACCGAAACTAACACTGTAAACATGGGAAAATAAGTTCGGTTAGGTCATTTTCAATATCCCAACCGAACTCAACAAAACCTCCATTACAAGGGGAATTCGGCTGGGAAATTAGTTTGGTGAATATTGCGAACGAACCGAACTTTTAACACTTGGTATAATCTAATTTGTACGTAAAGTTTGGAAGGAGAATTAGTTTGGTTGAATTTTGCGAACCAACCGAACTTGTTGCTCCTACAGTTCGGAAATTCGATAGCCAACCGAATATAACTCTGTAAATCCTATAAAAACAGTTCCGTTACACGTTGTTAAATCTGTTAACCGAATCACCCAAAACCTCCATTAAAAGCGAGTTCGGCTACCAGCGTCTTTGGAAAAAGTAGCCGAAACTACACTTCCACATGTGTTCGGTTACTTGTTCTTTACATAAGGTAACCGAACTTCCTTGACCTAGACGAAATCTACTTTAAAACTTTACGTTTTTATAAAAGTTTGGACCAATTCAACCAACATTTTTTAAATTTGAACCATACACGGGTACCCAAATACTCTTCCTCGGGTTGTGGTTGGTAAAATCCATCATTTCACCTTGAGATTGAGTTTAGTGAAAAATACATTCACCATCTAACAAATAACTCATATCTGGATCGTTCTGAAGATTAACGAATACTCTAAGAAAGGAAGAAGATGAAGATTCAGATGAGCTATCATCACTTGCACCATTCAATCCAAAATGATTGAACTCTAAAAAATGTTTTTTTCCATGTTCTCTTCTTTTTCTTTTTCCACTACTTACTCTCTTTTAACTTCTTAAAAACAAAACCCATATATTAATCTCACTGATTTACTTAACTTAACTAATCATAATACTAATCAATAATTATAATAACTAACCATTAAGCAAAAATAATCAGAAGGGTAATTTTGGTATTTATATAAATATTTGGCTAAGGGGTGACTTAGCTTTACTTCAAATATCTTTCAGAAAGAAAAAAAAACAATGGTCCTAAAAAAAACAGTGGTGTCCAAAAAATCCTTCTTTATTTTCTTTTTGGTAAATAGTCGGTAAGATTTGAGATAAACGACAGAACTATTGAGCTGAAATATTAAAAACCTTCTTAAAACCCAACATGAGTAGTAGTAGGTGGTAGGTGAATGCTCTGAAAAAACAAAGTAAAAAAACAAAAATGCTAGGTGTAACGAAGTTTTACACTTCGGTTTGTCCTGGGCCCTAATAGCGGTGGCCCCCGGCTAAATTCCAGCGGTGGCGGAGTCCACCTTCTCTATTACACGTACGGGAGAAAACGAAGTATGTACTTCGGTCAATCTAGAACTGGTCGTAAAAAATAATAATAATCATCATCGGTTGTTTCTATTGTCGAGATTAATAAGCTCTAATCCGAATTCATCGTAATCTAATATAATATATTTTCTTCTAACTTCAACAATCATCGATCATATCATCTGGGTATGTAACAAGTGGAACCCGAAAGGTCATTCCTTGTTATTGGGACTTATACACTTATAAATTGTGGTGCTATGAAAGACAAGAATGGTAGAAGGAAGGCGATCGGAAAACATGAAAAAACAATGGTGTAGTCATTTGTTAGTTTAAGTCGGACTAAATTGGGTTTGTTCAAAAAAAAAATTGGATTTGATTAGAAAAATTGGGGGAGTATAGATGGTCAAAGGGTTGTATTTAGTCTAAACAAGATTTCGGAGGGTCGCCTTTATTCATTGTCTTTTTTTCTTTTGAGAAAAAAGAAGGTAAACTCTTAGAGTAGTTCCTATGGCTTCAACAAAACAAGGATTTGTTCATTTTGATCCCACTATGGACTTAACAAACATGAAAAACGGATGAACAAACCAACAAATTTGTTGGTTTTTTGAGTGAAATGGAAGAACAAGCGCGCGCTTGAAGGAAGGTCGGGCGGTCGTGGCACAACCACTGGCGTTTGAGCCAAAAACACTGGCTTTTGTCACAAAACCGCCTCCATCAAACGCCAGCGTCTCTGGTTAAAGCGCCGCGTTTTTCCCAAAACCGCCAATTGCTAAATCTGGATGGATGTAAAATCTTGTGATCCAACGGCTATAATTCTGAGTGCTATAAATACTCCTCATTTCAATCCTAAATTCACACATTCTACACTCTCAAATCATCTCAAAAATGCCTCTCAGAGTTCCCGGTGTTAGATTCACTCAACAAGAGGATTTAACTATTTGCAGAGCCTTCTTTTTTCACACATAAGATGTTGTCGGTAGGAATGTATCCCAATCGACGATGTGGGAGAAAGTTCATGAAATGTTCGCCGCTGAAACAGGCAACATTAATGGGCGTGATTGTCATGTATTGTCGCATCGTGTTAGTTTAATTAGTCGTAATGTATTAGAATTCGTCGCTGTACTAATGGAGAATCACAAAAATAAACTCAACAGTGAAGCCAAACATGAAGTGGAACCCATAACACTAGCGATGTGGGCAGTATCTCTCGGCGGACGTCCTTTCGACTTCCATGCATGTTTCAACATTCTTAGGGTGCTCAACAAATACAATCCCTATATCGCCCGAGGAATTCCACCACCCTACGAGAATTGACGCCTATGTAGTAATTGTTTTAATCTAATGTATTTATTTATTTTTTCTCATGTATGATGTGGTTGTTTAATCCAATGCAGTATGTTTTTATTAATGATCTTGATGGTGCAGTGTTCAATCCAAAAGAATTTAAATTAGTTATGATATTGATGGTGCAAATGTGAAGACATCCACATGTTTGGTTTAAAGATAACCGTAATAACACAAAATAAACATCAAACTAAATAACATAATACATATACACTAGCAATTTATCCTTCAACTTTAATCATCCCACTCCACCAAAAAACACCTAGGACATTTCTAGGAATGCTTCCATATGCGTCTTCTTCAGTAGAAGTGCACAAATGCATAAAAGTCCTGCAACCGGGATTTGAGAATCCAATGATTCTCTGTGGACAATGTTTGTATTCGTGATCTCCATCTCCACAATACTTGTAGTTAAATAACTTCTTCTTCAATTTGGATTTAAGTTTGAAGTTTTTGTAGAGTGTTGCAAACTTTTCTTCTTCTTCTTTAATCTTCACAGCATCATCTAGCATATGTGGTTCCTATGTACAGTTGAGATCTTGACATTACAAATACCTGAGCTTTTCCAGTTGTGATTCAATCACCATTCTGATACGTTAACAACCTTTCGCGGATACTTTGAATACCTGAGGTTTTATTACAAACGCCAACGGCTAAATTTCCAACGACTCGATTTTCTTTCTCGCCCTATAAATTCCATTCTTCCCATCTTCAAATTCACATGGGAGAACGTTTTTACAATGTTCGTCTCACTGACGGGGAACCCTGGAAACCGAGATGCTAGTCGATTGTATGCTCGTTTTTAATCTATTATGCTTGCATTCCAGCCATTTCTTGCTCTGGTAATGGAAATTGATCGAGAAAAGTTCATCGGTGTAACTGAAGATGAAGTTATCTAAACAGCTCTTGATAATTAGGAGGAAGCTCACGGTAAACCTTTTCGTTACGAAGCGTGTTTCAGAATTCTAAAAGATGGTCCATCTCAAGAACATCTGTACTGCACTTGAATGCCTTTCCCGGTCTTTACAATGGAAGAAGATGTTACTCTTGTTCGATGTTGGTTACATCGTATAATGAGACCAATGAACAATGACTAAGTATGGGAAAGAGTATTGGGAAATTTTGTAGCATCGCGGAACGAAACCATAAGAAACAGTAAGAGCCTAGAACTAAGAATTGCATTCATCACTAAGGAAGTCAAACATTATACAAAAGTTTTATAGATGGTTCACCGTAGCAATTATGGATTATCCAACGAAAAAATGGTGAGTATCTTGCCTTTGTCCTCACTGATCAACTGCATCATAAATATTTGAACTTGTTGTTTATTTGTTTTATAGAAAACCATCGCTCAGACCAAGTTTACTGAAGGAACCGGAAGAGAGTTTAAGCATTTTGAATGCTATGAACTTTACAGAGATAATGTCGATGGATTTGATATAGTTTGATGTTATTGTTGTGGTTTATTAAAATGTAGTTTGATGTTATTGTTTTGGTTTATTAAATTGTAATAAATATCGCTTAATCTGAAGTGGAAGTCTATTTTAAAATCTAAATATTTGCATTCATTGATATTACTGCCAATTCTTTTACAAGATATAAACTTTGACAATAATAAAAAGTACTAAACAACTTCAATAAAAATCAAGTACAAGCTTTCGCCTCCTGTTAATCTTCATTTCACGTATCTTCCATTCAACGCGCTCTTTGACAGTTTCGCCTTTATTTTTGAATTTTTTGTTGTTAACTTTCAAAACTGGAGCTCTTCTTTGCCTTTTAGCGGAACATTTTCTTGGAGCAATTTCAAAAACTTGCACTTCTCTTTTACAATTTTCAATCTTATTAAAACTCCCACATAGCTTAGAAACAACACCTTCAAGTTTTGCATCGAAAAAAAGTGTGATCGCCTTTTCAACTATTTTACCAACGATGAACCAAAAAATTGAAATAGATTAAGAAGAGAAAATTCAAGAGAAGTGAATTTTGTTGTGAGTGAATTGTTTGAAGATGATGGTAATTTATAGAGGTAAAAAGTGAAATTTGAATTTTCAAAAAACTACCCGTTGTCGTTTTTGCTTCAAACGCCAGCGTGCGAGGAATGAACGCCGCGTTTATGTATCAAAGCCGCGCGGTTGTAGTTTGAATTCCGAGTTTGATCTACACACGCGAGCGAGTGTCGCTAGTCCTGACGCTTGATAATCAACCGTCCACTTCTGTTTCATAGTGGAGAAACATATTGGACCATCCACCTGACTCAACAAAAAAATGGATTTGTACATCACCATAAGAATTGTCCTTATATATTTGATGGATGGACGGTCGGTTTCGGGTAAACGACCATGTTATTGGGCTGAATACCAGAGTCGGAAGCTGTCTTGTTTCCTCTATTTTCTTTTGAACGATTTTTTGGGGACCATGGTTTTTTTGGGGGGACCATGGTTTTATTTTGGGTAAAGACATTAGAAGTAAATATAGGTCACCCCTTATCTAGATATTTATATTAATACCTAAATTACCCTCCTGATTAATTTTGGGTGATGATTAGTTAGTGTAATAGTTAGTGTAACGATTAGTGAGATGATTAAGTTAAAGATAATTAGTGAGATTAAAAAATCATATGTTTTTTTTTTTTTTTAAGAAGTAGAATTATTGGGAGAGTAAAGTTAGAGAAGATGAAGAAGGAAAACATGAAAAACGATGGATTTTACCAACCACAACCAGAGGAAGGGTATTTGGGTATCCATGTAGGCTTCAAACTTAGATAATGTTGGTTGAATTGCTCCAAACTTTCAAAAAAATGAATTTTTTTATGTAGATTTGGGCCAGTTCGGTTACCATATGTCAAGAACATGTAACCGAACACACCTGAAAGTGTAGTTCGGTTACGTTTTCCATACACGCAGGTTACCGAACTCGCTCGTTAATGGAGGTTTTGGTCGTACAGTGTAATGTTCGGTTACCTAGGATAAAATGGTAGGTAATCGAACTTTGAACTTAACAATTTATTTGGGTACATTTTGTGTGTTCGGTTAGTTCACAAACTTCAACGCACCCAAGTACCCAACCGAACTGCAGGTTAAAAGTAACCTAGTGTTAGAAGTTCGGTTGGTTCGCAAACTTCAACATATTTTGCGAATCAACCAAACTGGGCTTATATATGCATATATGCAATTAGGCAAGCGTTCGATTACTACGAAATTTATTTCTTGGCGAATTAGGTAGAGTTCGGTTACGAAGTTTCAAAGGTAGAGTTCGGTTACAAAGAAAACTTAACATTTTTGCGAACGAACCGAACTTGTGGACTTCTCATTATTTTCGTAAACTAAAGTTCGGTGATATCCTTATTTTGCGAAGGAACCGAACTTATGGACTTGTGTTGTTCTAATACAAGGAGTTCGGTTAAAAGTATTTTTTTGCGAATCAACCGAACTCTGAGTTCGGTTAAGAAAAAATTAATTCTTGAAAACCGAACTTTTCTCTGAAAAAAACCCTCCATTAAACCTCTCTGCAACTTCCATTTTCAACTCATTTTAATGATTACTTCTCATTTATTCAACCAAAAACGAATGACAAGTAATGGGTTTGTGAGAATATCTTTGTTAATGTTTTAAATTAAGCTATATATATAGTGGTGGTGGTGGTTGGTGGTGGTGGTAATCAGAGGTGGTGGTGGTAATCGGTGGTTGGTGGTGGTAATCGGTGGTTGGTGGTGGTGATAATCGGAGGTGGTGGTGGTAATCGGCGGTGGTGGGCGGTGGTGGTGGTGGTAATCGGTGGTTGGTGGTGGTGATAATCGGAAGTGGTGGTGGTGGTAATCGGCGATGGTGGGAGGTGGTGGTGGTTATATATATATATAGGTGGTTATTGGGTTGGTTTTAAATTAAATTAGGTTAAGGGTACGCTAGTCATTTCAATACTTTAGGATACCCCTTATAATTATAGGGAATGTGGCCTAATAAAATCATGGTCCCTAAAAAATCGTTCTTTCTTCTTGGTATATAGTTGGTAGGGTTCGAGATAAACGACAGAATTGTTGGGCTGAATTCTTAAAACCCAACATTACTAGTAGGTGGCAGGTGAATGTTCTGCAAAAAACAAGTAAAAAAAAACCCTTGTTTCTCTCCCTTTCTTATCTTTTTTGCTGGAGCTTTTCGCTTCTTTTTGAAAATCTTCAGTAGACAGAGAGAAAAAAAAAATCAAAAATGGAGAAAATAGCGATGAAGATGATAATGGTAATGCTGTTAGTGGTAGTAACAGTAATAGTTGATGGAAGTGAAGATACAAATAAGGTTTACAATCCATGTTCAGACACAAAGATACAGAGATTTGATGGTTTTAGTTTTGGTATCGCATTTTCAACTAGAGATTCATTTTATTACAACCAATCTCAACAACTATCTCCTTGTGACGGAAGGCTTCCTTTGTTGTCCAACTCTCAACTATCGGTTTTCAGACCTAAAGTTGATGAGATTTCTTTACTCTCTGTTAACACTTCCGCCTTCTTCCCGGTATACTTACTTACTTTCTCATTTTACATCTTGTTTTTTCATTTTCATTCATATATCTTCTATTCGTTTCACTGTTTAGTAGATTTGTTTATTTTTTCATGTTCTTGTTGTTGTGGATTCATCTTGAATATATATATACAGTTTGTAATTTCGAATATCTTGATGTAACTATTTCTAGGATTTATATAGGGTACATTGTCAATTTGGGATTTGAGAAGTTAAAATTTAGTAGATATGGAAATAATCTGGTAGTTGGAAACTGCAGTGACAGAGGAATCGAAGTAATAGAGGTGAATGTATGGTTTGTTTGCCTTAAATTCCAAACCATTTGGTGTTGAGAAAGAATGTGATTGTTTTTGAGCTATGTTAGGTATATTGTTGATGACATTCAAGTCAAATTTTGAAGCTAATGATGTTTATATTAAGGTGACGAATCAGTTCATCCCTAATTCTTGGTCAGTAGGTTGTTTCACAACATGTCAAAATTGGGGTTGGTGACGCTAATGCTGTACAAACTATTTGAGTTTTTGTATTGACTACCTTGAAAATAAAGACACCTGGGTTCCGAAATTTTGGAATTTGATAGATAGTTTTCTTTTTCTTTGAAAGCCCAATAGTTTGTTTCAACAAGGTCTCTTCATAGTACCATCAAATTAATTGTGTAGTCCTAAGGATGATGGTTTCACTGAACCTTCAAACTTGCTATATTATTTGGATTTAACTAAGTAGCTATTGCCTAATTAATATAACTGGTGTAAAATTAGGAGAAGATTACGTGATTGAAGTTAGTAGTTGTGTTTCCATGTGTCAGAAGACAACACGGAGCTGCATGCTTGAAGAGCGGGCATTCTTGAAAACTATTTGTCTATAAAGACTGTTAAATAGAGAGTTGCCACATTCGCTTTCTTATGAACAGGGAAGTTTCTCAGCATAGGACAAGTTCGGGAGAATCTATGCCCAGTTAGTTACTTTCTGCAACTGTACGCACTTCCTAATATACTGTCTGCTACTTCTAAATTTTCGTTAGAAATAACTTGTTTTCTTCCAAACTACCAGTAGGATTGATTAGGAACAAGGCTTGAAACATCAGATAGAACATCTTACAGATTGCCGCACATGAAATGGGCAGTCAGGGCATAGAATGAACTCTTATCCGTGATAAAGCATTCTAACAGTGGTCAGATATTTCTTGACAATGATGCAATTATTCATAATTCATCTAGGTCCTATAACCAGAGCGTTGTGAATTGCCATGGTTTCCAATGATTAAGTTACATAGATTTCGCTTTTCTTTTAGGCCTTAGATTCAGGAGCTCCGCTAGCTGGTACCTTTCCCGTTGATAATATAAAAATTCAAAGTATTGGTTTAGAACTTGTTCTACTACCAACAATTAATAACCACTTTTATAGTGCATCAGTAGGTTCTAGGCTTGGGAGTGGTTATTGCATTAATAAAATCATTATGTGAATCATGATACATACTGGCTTGAAGTTTATTCTTTTGGTATCCAGTAATATTCTCTTATATATAGTTACCACTTCTGTAGCCAAAATTAGTAAAAGGAGATGATTTAACTTTGTATTATGATCTATGGGTTACGAAACACTTAAGATGTGTCTTCTTTTTTGGATTTGCAGGATTCATATGGTGGGTACATGGTAGCTTTTGCTGGTCGGAAATATGCAGCAAGATCTCGTACTGCATTTGTCGCGAACACGACATACACCGTGACTAGCTTTACTCTGGTAAATAGATAATATCACCAGGCTTACATTAAAACCCAATTAAGTTTCTTCCTTCATCTCGTAACATGTCAAACTCATATGACCACATGAAATAGGTACTTGAATTTCAAAAGGGTAGGTTGCAGAACATGTATTGGAAGAGAGATGGATGTGCTTCATGCTCAGGGAAGTCTAATTTTGTTTGCCTCAACAAACAAGATTGTGCTATTAGAACAACCAGCTGTAAAAACCGAGGGGGTTCTGTGGATTGCAGCCTTGGCATACAACTGGCATTCTCTGGAACAGATAAGCACTTGAGAACTCTCAACTCGTGGTATGAAGTGGAAAACCTCCGGCAATACTCCCTCTACGGCCTGTATAAAAACCTCAGGGGTTCTCTCACAGACCAATACAACAAATTTTTCTAACAGTTGGGTGACTTCACATAGTCGTAGTTAGTTCTTTAAGCATGTAACTGTCTTTAACTCAGAGTTTTCTTTCGATCCAATGTTCTGTGTACTGGGTTATTTGTATCGAGTATTATGTGTATGTACCCAATTATTGTTATGATTGTTCAAAATAATACTTATTCCTCCAACTGGTTTTCTCTGCATCTTTTTCTACTTTAAGAATCTGTGTGCCTGTGTTAATTTCCAGATGCCTTATAGAGAGCCTAAGACAGTGACACTCAGCTATATGGATTTCTATGCAGATTTATTACCATTATCAACAGCAGCTTTTATCTTGAGTATCAGGACAATTTTATAGGTTGGTGCATTGCAACACCTGGTTTGGGAACTTTTCCAGACACTAAGAAGTGAAAGGGATCATACGAAGGACTATCAAGACGAGGACAATCCACAAGTATAATTATTGAGAAATTAGACCCCAGGTATGCTTCTTATTCTTCATATCATGTTCTCTAGATCTGTTTTTTCCTTTGCTAGAGCATCGAGGTAGGTTTGGGAGCAACAGTAGTTGTGGCTTATTGAAGGTTGCTCTCTATTTATGTTGTTGGTCTCTATTCGAATTGGGATTTATCTTTCTTAATTCTTATTTATTTGTAGTGGTCAACCGAACTGCACAATTATTTTCTTGTCAAAGAAGACTTGGCCTACTGTGAAAATTGGAAGGCCCAGATCTTGCAGTTTGTGCGACCATGTTAGGATCTGCATGAAGTTATATATGTTTCCTTGGATTAGATATTGGACCTGGTTTGAATTTCTCTAGTTAAAGTAGTGAATTAAAAGCAAATCAACAATAACAGAGATATAGAGTGGGTTCAGGGTAATATTAAATCTTATTGTTGTTTAACATTACTTGTGTAAAGGTGGTGGCCGTTACTGTTAAACCCGTTAAGTTTCACCTAAAATTTTCTTCTTTTTCAATATATATATATATATATACTAATTTGGTTAGAAGCTTAGAATGGATTCTGGAAAGGTTTATATTAGACTATATTTAGAGCGTATCAAGCATATTAGTGTGTCCTGCAAGTACAAATGCATTTGGCTGTAAAGCTACCTTTCTTTTAATTAAGATTTAATTAAATTTCTTAATCCATCTTATTCTGTTTTCTGTAAATTTTCAGCTTTTAATACTTTCTTAAATTAGAGTGTAATGCTGACATGGTATTCGTTGGGAATCCATCCCGTTTGCTCTGTAATGCAACACGTCACATTGTCATCTAACCTACCCAAGTATGATCTATTATCAATTGTTAATTTTCAATAATTAAATAAACATTAAACAGAGGAAAGGAGATCCACTTGGTTAACGGTCCCCTCCTTCACAAGAAATGGTCCCTAAAGTTACGAAATAGTTAATGAGACTATTAAGTAATTTCAGTCTGATGTGCAAGTTTGCACCACTCTTTCGTACATGTGTACATTGACATGAGCATCCTTGTTATGGAACAACCCTGTTAGGTATAAACTTTCACTATTGAGGTCCAGTCTTCTCTCCACTAGCTAGAATATTAAGAAATTGATAACCACTTTCTTTTTTGCTTAGTGCCAATTAAACCTAGCTACATCCAGTTCATTCTTTATCTTTAGATTTTTCCTATGAAGATTGATCTCATACTTAAAATGCTAACATCGTATCTTGATTTTCAGCTGCACAGTATGCATTTATTTTTGTGTTCACACGAATCACACTCATTCTTTGAATGTCAGCCCCACCTATTAGTAAACATCATGTACTAAATAATTCTAGCTAATCGGAGGATTTTAGTCATTGGATCCACAAACTTTAGGATTTGATTTCATTTTCTAGGATTTGAATTACGAAACTGTGGGAGGAAAGTGCTTAGTTAGGTTAACCGAAATTTAGGACAGAGGAAATAACTAGAAAAATAGATAAAAATGAAGTGGTTTTTATGCTTTTTAATCATCAGAATCAGATACGTTTTTCATTTTTCTTTTCTTGGAATGTAGCTCTCAGTAGTATACTGTGTGTTTGTCAACAAAATAAATAAATGAATCTTTGTTTGTGTTCCAATTAGGAAATACTCGTAAGTCAGGCCACCAATAGAAATCCTTTTACTTAGTGTCAAGGTTTCTCATGTGGAAAAATTGTCATGCATATGAGTACTATGTATATGGAATAACTGAACTAAATTTTGAAAAGGATTGTGGAGATGGAATTACCTGTATTGACTGGGGACCAAGGCCAAGGTGGACGATTACAGCGAACAGAAGCGGTAGTGGTAGAGGATGTGCAGGTTTTGTTTAAACCTTAGAAAGGATCATTTTTGATATTTTCTAAACCAAAAGCTAAAGAAAAAAAAAGATATGATCCATAATAATTAAACTAATTCTTGTTCTCTATGTACATTGCATGTTAAACAGATATGGCTATACGCCTATACGTATTAATTAATGCTCCAACAGCATAACATTTAAAGATATATCTCCGACAACATAACATTTGTATATATGTTTGCTTTTAAAGGAATTTTGTAGGGCAGAGATACTGAGAAAAAAGGAAATGCAGGGGAAGAGAATTCCAGACATGCATATGGTTGGGTTCCATTTGTGATGTAGATCGCACGAACAACAGGCCAGGGGTGAGGAAAAAGCAGACTTATCACGTACGTAAAGTTTTTACACATTTTAATGTTGATGACTGATTGATGATATCGTTAGGCACCCCACCTGCCTGAATGACTTGAGTCACCCGAGGAGACGATACACAGTGGTATATAATTCCCATTCTCCCTAACAAAAATAGTTCGCATTTCTTTCCTTCGGAAGACGAAGGAGCTAGGGCAACTTTCAGTTTCAGGAGACTAAGGGGGTGGCTTGTTGGACCACCTTATTCTGCTGTAACAAGAGGAAGCAATGTGGGTATCACCACCCACCACCACTTATCACACTTCCAATGGTGCTCAAGAAGAGTCAGTTTTTTGGAAGAAAATCAGGTGTTTTACTTATCCCTGGGAGCATACGCTGGGCTTTCTCATGCGTGCCTGTCTACTGTTTCAACGGTATAGACCAGGAGTCGGACCTCCCTACTCCATAATCTGAGCTCCCACTTTCAGATTGATTGCATCACTGCTGACGGAAAATTGCAGACCAAGAAAAAGAAAAACACTAAGAAGAAAACAACAAATATAATTGCGAGGCCTTTCAAAAGATCTGTTAAAGACTAGTGAATTCTACACGTTCCCACTATACAAAATCCCAGATCTTAAATAAACACCCTATGATTATTAGTAGATTACTACATATAACCCTTATCTTCTTTCCTTTATTCCCCTTTCTCCGTGCTTTATGGGGGAGCAACCCCTTACTGTCCACCTGTGAATTGATAAGGATTACCTAATTTTTTGACCGATGTTATTATTACTTTTTGATGACTGAAAATGAAACAACTAGAATATAAACTTTACTCGATGTAAATGACAATGAAGCTCTTTCTTTACTGGATCGTTGTAAAAACTATAGACAGGAAAGTGACGTGAGTTTGTGTTTTGCTTGATGTTGAGATGTTAATCCATGTCATGTACTCGTCTTTGTTTCACCATTGTACTCGTTTTGGAAAAAATCTACCTAGTATCTGTCCATTTGCTTGCTAAGACAAACTTCGGTGGCAAACAGTGTAAAGTTTTTATGGAATTCATTCATGGTTTCCCTACTTTCACAATCAAATAAAAGTCTCTTCTTCTCTAATTGTTACACTATATGCTTCCTTTTTAAACTTTGGTTAAAGCTGACCAAACAAAACAAAGTAAAAGCATCAAAAGACACTAAAAAGGAGAGGACAAGGAGGTGGAGAGAGAAATGTATGAGTTCTTGCGAATAGAGGTGAGCACTCAAGTCAAGACTCGAGAATAACCAAATCTAAGTGATCAAATGGTTGTGATTCTCGCGAATTTTGACTTATAAATTCCAATTTTGATTGGGGATGTAAGAATACTCTCATGGCACGCCAGCTCAAGGACATAATAAGGTACTACTTAGATTTTAGAGGAATCTTGTCCTTGCAAAAGATAAATATAGGGTAAACCTTACTCTGTCTACGTTGCTTATTTTTTCATTCATTCCAGTTATTTGGCTTGTTTTTGGTAGGCAGTTATAGGATTGCCTGTACGATTGGCCATTTTTCTAAGAGAATTAGTGTTCTTATTAATATCAGTTATCTAGCTTTTAGGATAGTAAAGGCCAAATGAATGGATTAATTAATTATTGCACACACCTTATCGATCTGCATAACTTTTTTTTCTCTAGAGGAGAAAGTAACGCTCAGTTGCATCGTAGGCGGAAAAACACAATGGCTCAAGCGCGACAATAGCTTCACGGAAAGCTTGATGAACTATTCGAGGTGAAGAAACAATCGTTTACTATGGATGAGTCAAACAAGGGAATAGAAGCCAGCCTAACTAAGGTTACTTCTGTGCTTCACTAATTTTGTGTACATAATAAATGGTACTAACGAGCTAGCTCAGATGCATTTATGCTTCGCAAATTGCATTGTATATCCACTCATAAATGCAGGAACTCTACATGTTAGGCTCAAGATGACACTTGTATATATGCAAATGTGTCATCACATACAGATCGATAAGTTCCACAAATAGTGATCCTAGACAATCAAATTATCATTAACCATTGGTTTCAAATTGGATTTTCATATATCTAACATGATCAAACATATACTATGACATGACTGCTTTTAAACATAGTTTTCCTTAATTTGAAATGATAGACATGCCCAAACGAAAAGAATAAAAGAATAGTATTGTTAGGTATATCAAGAGAGATAGCACAAGTTGAATTAATTAAGTATGATTATGAGAAAAATAAATAATGGATTTAACTTTCATTATATTCAATTAGTGTAAATACAAAGTCTTGCATGAAAGCTTTAAACCATTGGTCCTTGCCTTTGTAGCTCCCATTACTCTCTCCCTCTCTCTCCTCTCTTTCCCTAACATGATATCGCTCGACGTGGCTCTTTCCATTGCCAACTTGCAATTTGCTTCCCTTGCGCTCAACTGCGAAGTCTGTGAGTACTCTCAATACATCTTTCTCTTACAGTCTCTCTACATCCTTCTCTTAAAGTACTAGAACTTAGTATTTTACTATGCATGTCAAGCTCTTTCTTTGTTTTTTCTTCTTGATTTCACATATATTTATCTCAATTGCCTGAAGCTTTCTTCACTTAGTACTGTTTTTCTCTTCAAAACTGAAATGATTTGTGTTTGATGATATAAATGAAGTTTTTCATTTTGTCTGTAGTATTTTTTCTCAAATTGCTTCATATTACTGCAGGTAAGAGAAGATAGTATCTGTTGATCACTGAATCATCGATTGGTGCCAACTGAATTGCCTCGTCTTTTTTGTCGTCAAGGAACAAATTCATGACAATGCATACGTTATTCAGCGAACATCCTATGAGTATTCCTAATCAAACTTCACCACAATCACCACTTCCTCCAGTGCATGCGCATTGGTGGAGTGCTGCTGGCGGCCTTGGATCTCAATTGCTTTACGGTGAGTCTTTTGGTACTAATAACCAGTTAATGAAGCTGTCATCTTCATCTCCAATGGACAACAACAACCACAACAACCCTAGTCTTAGATTTGGTGATCAGCTCACTGATGTCCAACATGGGATAGACCTAGGTCCGCAGTATCAGCAGAAGGAGAACTACTACAGTGCTCCTCGACAGTTCACTATTTTACCTGGTATATTTCTTGATCTTAATCTATATGCTATTCAGTCTTTCATGTCAAATTAAAAGATGAAAACGAAAGAAATACTATGACAAAGAATGTGAGTACAAAATTGGGTCACATCTAATCTATTGTTCCATGATATGTTGGAGTAAATGGAGCTAGCTAGGGTTAGTGGGAGATAAGATATGTTCAGATAAAAGCATGCAATCGATATTGATTAGACAATTATATAGTACATGAATATCGTTATGTTATTAGTGCAACTCAAAGTAGGATAATATTAAAAGTTTTCCCCCTTAATAATAAATTTGGATGAAAGATCATGTAAAGAGAAATGCTAGTCAGCAGGTACACGATGCAACCCTTGGTCTTATCTGTTGATTGTAAAACACATTGCATACAACACACCTTTCAAAATACTCTGGCTCTGCCGAATCATATATATATGTATATATAAGAAAAAAAACTAAAAATCATTGTGTTTTCATCCGTACAAGAAATAAGGAAGTTCTCACTGTTTTCTTTCAACAAGTACGGTTAAAACAACTATGGTGGAGTCAGTTACGTCGTAGTAAATAAACTGCCAAAGATGAATTTTCCCAAGTTTAAATTTCCTATAACATGTAAAATGATGATGCATGTATTACCAAAATATTGATATGATGCTTCAAAAAAATAAAATGATATGCAGTTATATTATTAATTAATGAGAGCCTATAGGCCATAGGTGTAGACCATTAGCCGATGCACATCGATCGAGTTGCTTATACTCATCAGATGCTCATAGGTGTCGTATTGTTCAATGCGTGACAATCTCTGTGCTACATACAAGGCTTGAAATTATCTGGATCATTTGACAACTTAACCAATAAAGTAATGCTTTATTCAGGTGATGGCAGAGAACCGTTGTTGAAGGTTCAGAAGGCTCTTCCATTTACGTCAACCTTGCCTGAGTATGCTCTACGGCAATCATCTCGACCTGAGTATCAAGCTTGTTTCGGTTTAGGACTTGGCCAACCTATGGTATGATTTCTCCTTTTGATTAATGTGGTGCTTTTTTTGTTTCTTTGCGCCTCTGAACTTGATTTATTTGGGTGTTGATTGATTGAAAATAATTCACTGTAAAACCAGCTCCTCAGTTTGTTTGTCTGTTTGTCTTACTATGTGTAGATCCGTCCAAACTATCCTAACATTAGTCCTTATTATGGCATGTATGCAACTTATGGCGGATACCAAACAACAGCGGTTGGTTTCCCTATCTCTCTATTATGTCACTCGTTTTTCAGTGATTACCTAAGAAAATAACAGAATCCTCAATTTTTTTCTTTCTTAAAAAGATGACACAGGGCCGCGTGATGTTGCCATTGAATGTGAACACGGAAGATGGACCGATCTTCGTGAATTCAAAGCAGTACCGTAGAATAATGCAGCGACGTCTTTGCCGTGCAAAAGCACAGCATGGAAAGAAGGTCGCCAAAGTTCGAAAGGTGTGTTTCTTTTTGATTGATAGAATCTTTTGTGAACAATCATTCTGAAAAAATTTCATAGATTTTAAACTTTAACCTTGAGATACAACAATTTTTAAGGCTTGGAAGTAAAACACTAAGAATCTATCTTTTTTTTAACAGCCTTACCTTCATGAATCGCGCCATCTCCATGCAATGCGTCGAGCAAGGGGATGCGGAGGTCGTTTCCTTACGAAGAATGCAAGTGCTGGAAAAGGTGGGACTGGCATCGATGACATCCAGCTTTCTCAACTATCCGGGTCTTTGATGTCTGAAGTTGCGCATTCAGACAGCAGAAATGCAAATTCTTCAGAGGGGAACGGAAACATATCTACTTTGTCAGGTTCAGAAGTAACTAGCATCTATTCAAGGGGAGATCTGTACTATTTTCAGATTGATCCTCTGCGTTTGACAGGCTTTCATAGTCTTCCAAACATGATCGACAGTGGAGCTCAAGTTCTTTCCATGTCCAACAAGTGGGTCACTGTACCTGAGGGCTACGGTGACCTGCTAAAAGTTTGATCACGGGAAAAACTTGGGTTGCTGTGAGTTGCAGCTTCGGCTTCATCGAGTTTTCTTGATTCATTGTCAGAAAATGAGACGGCCATTTTGCATCTTAAATGAGCAGCAACCTGTTCCTAGCATGCAACCAAATGAAAGAGCACTGTCTACAGTGCTGTGGTCGCGGGATATTTTTTTGTCCCCGCCGCTGTTTGGTTGATGGCAATTCATCCTTGGCCATGCATTGACACATTCTCAGAATCCCAAAACATGCCTTTGGACGTCGTCTAAAGGCAGTTAAGGGATCTGAAAAGTCTTAATGTGTGAAGGTTACGATATAAGTACTAGTATGCAGTTTGATTTGATAAAATCAGACAATAAAAGATTCGATTTGAGTACTAGTATGTAGTTTGATTCGAAAATCAGACTGAAAAAAGTTTGTGTTACGTACTGATATGTAGTTTGGTTGACAAAATCAAACATAAATAGTGTGTAGTCTGATTGACAATGTCAGACCTAAACGTGTGGAGTACATAAATAATGGTGTGAACTAGGTTTTCTTCGATTGAATTATGGTTGTAGTTTGATTCAGAGTCGTTTGACTCCATATTATGTATTGTGTAAGACATCCTATTATAAATTCGATAAATGGAAAGGGAAAACTAATGCTAGCTATTACAGTCCATAGAATGAATCTAAAAGAATAGGGATTTGAGAAGATGTTCACTATTCATGGAGATTATGCTGAACAACATATGAATTATGAAGTGAGTTCGTGAGCATTCATATTTGCTCCTTGATTGATAAAATCAGCGATGTCGCCAGGACTCATATTAGAGGTGAGCAAAAAGTCGCGGGTTTTACTCGTATCCGTAAAATTGTGGGTGAAACCAAATCCGCAAAATCTATGGGCCGGATACGGGTAGAGATTCTCAAATCTGCACTTTTAACTGTTTGGTTGCGATTGGACTTTGAAATCTGCGAACTCACCCGCACCGTAGGGCAAGAAGAAAGATCAAGTAAACAAGTTCAACATCAATAAGATATCAAAACTTCCTTGTACCCATATTTGTTTCATCCTGATCAATTAGTTTGTAATTGAGTTATCCCAACGTTGTATCTACTCCAGTCTAATTATCCATATAAATCGAAGTCTTTCAGAAGTTGAACAGTTCAGTTGAGAATGAGATATTACTCATCTGAACGAATATAACGACCAGTTTTTTAAACTGATTACTACAACACCATCATCAACTATCTTTGCACCTGACAAATTTTAAAAGCCCCAAAACATAGCTTATGAATCTCAGGATAACTCAAAGTAAGAACCTTCTCAAGGTAAAAAGCTCTATGATCCACTTGAGATCGCACCATCCTATGTAAGGCAATGGCTACCAAATCCGCAAGATCCACAACCGTCATTTAGGGGGTGGGGGTGGGGTATATAAACTGCTTTACTTCATGAAGAGGAAAAAATAGCAGACGATTAATTTTTTTAAACTAAATCTGCGAGTAATCCGCATTCGACCTGTATCACCCGTTGATCCGCGGATGTCAAATCCGCGGGTGATTGGGCTGGACATGATTAGATTTTCCAAATCCGCAACTTTGAGGGACTGGACGCGGGTGACCCCTAATCCGCATCCGTTCGTCTGTTGATCACCCCTAACTCATATGCTATGAGGTATGTTATGTATGCCTTGAACAAAGGCTTAACAAGTCTGTTGGGCCTGTTACCTTTGTCTTGGACCAACAGTCCATTAGTCTCTTTTGGAAACCTAGGTCAAATATAAAAGGGGGCTAGGGATTATAATAGAGAGAGAAACTAATGTTATTCTTGAGAGAGTGTGAGGCACAAAGGAGGCTATGTTCTTGAGAGGGGATTTGGGAGAAACTTTGTAAACTTGTTTGATCATCATAGTGGAATCATTTCGTCGTTTTCGCAAGTGGATGTAGATCATCTTGATCAAACCACTATAAATCCGTATGTTGTGTGTGTGCTTGATTTCATTGATATTTTCATATCTTGATTGATTGTGCTAGCTTGAGCCATTAGTTATAACAATTTGGTATCAGAGCTCCGGGTAGAAGCGATCTACAATGGCGACAAAGTATGAGATTGAGAAGTTTGATGGAAGGAATGATTTCAATCTATGGAGGCTAAAGATGAGGGTTGTTTTGGTACAATAAGGTTTGGCGAAAACTTTCTCTAGCAACAACATTGACGAATGAGGAAAAAGAAGAGCTCATGGAGAAAGCACATGGATTAATTTTGTTGTGTTTAAGCAATGAGGTCTTGAGAGAAATTGCGACAGAAACGACTCCGGACGGGCTATGGAACAAGTTAGAGAAAATGTATATAAACTGCTTTACTTCATGAACATGAAGAAATAGCAGACAAGTAATTTTTTTTAAACTAAATGCGCGTTTAATCTGCATCCGACCTGTATCACCCGCTGATCCGCGGATGTCAAATCCGCGGGTGATTGGGCTGGACACGGTTGGATTTTCCAAATCCGTAACTTTGAGGGATTGGACGCGGGTGACCCCTAATCCGCATTCGTTCGTCTGTTGCTCACCCCTAACCCATATGTTATGGGGTATGTTATGTATTCCTTAAGTAAAGGCTTAACAAGTCTGTTGGGCCTGTTACCTTTGTCTTGGACCAACAGTCCATTAGTTTCTTTTGGAAACCTAGATCAAATATAAAAGAAGGCTAATGTTTATAATAGAGAGTGAAACTAATGTTATTCTTGAGAGAGTGTGAGGCACAAAGGAGGCTATGTTCTTGAGAGGGGATTTGGGAGAAACCTTGTAAACTTGTTTGATCATCATAGTGAAATCATTTCGTCGTCTTCGCAAGTGGATATAAATCATCTTGATCGAACCACTATAAATCCTTGTGTTGTGTGTGTGCTTGATTTGATTGATTTCATTTCCATTTTCATATCTTGATTGATTGTGCTAGCTTGAGCCATTGGTTATAACAAATTGGTATTAGAGCTCTGGGTAGAAGTGATCTACAATGGCGGCAAAGTATGAGATTGAGAAATAGAAGGAACAATTTCAATCTATAGAGGCTAAAGATGAGGGATGTTTTGGTACAATAAGGTATGGTGAAAACTTTGAAAGGGAAAACGGCTCTAGCAACAACATTGACAGATGAGGAAAAGGAAGAGCTCGTGGAGAAAGCACATGGATTAATTTTTTTGTGTTTAAGCAATGAGGTCTTGAGAGAAGTTGCGACGGAAACGACTCCGGACGAGCTATGGAACAAGTTGGAGAAAAGGTACATGATTAAATCTGTGACTAATCGTCTTTATCTTAAGAAGAAATTACATACCCTTAGAATGCATGAAGGAATGTCTATTATATATAATCTTGATGATTATAATAAAATTCTCTTGGATTTGGAAAATATTGATGTCAAAGTTGAAGATGAAAACCAAGCATTATACTTGCTTTATTCCTTACCACCATCTTATGATAACTTTGTTGATACCGTAATGTATGAGAAGAATACAATTTCCATGGAAGACATTATTTTCATGGGGTAGACGAACAAAATTTCCAAGATTTGTAATAATGTCTGAAGTACTTTTTGCAGGAGTGGTAATATCATGTATATTCGATTTTTGGACTATCTCAACACGGTTTCAAATTTTGTATCGTATGTGATTCGATCTTGCTTCATCTCGAAAATTACTGCATCTAGTTTTGCAGTTGAGTAAATTCATTATTCATCCTAAATGCTCTAACTTGAGTATTCTCATAAGTTTATTATAAGCTACGGATCTTCAACAACAAAGGTGTTGAACGACCACATATGCATAACCAATGGAGAACTAGAAGAACGAAGAATTCAAGAGTGTTGAAGATTCAATTAATCAAGATGCATGATAGAGATTGAGATGAAAGTTTTTTTTTTTATTATTGAATCCCTATGTAATTGATGATTTTGTTACTAAATTGACAAATGGGGAGATATTTGGATCATCGTTCAGTCAAACTCTAAGTTTTGGTATATCAAGCTTGTTATCAAATTTAGTATATTAAAACTATATCTTGATTTATAGTTGAAAATGAGTTGGTAACTAGTAGATCACCAACTTTTCTGTTTGGAACCTATATAGACAATGCTTGTACAATATATATATTTGGTTATGAAATTGTGTTTAAGATTGTTTTAACAAGATAAACCTAGTATGTACCTGAACTATTCAGGGACCGAGTTCCAACAAGAACAAGTCTTGTAATCTATATTTCAAGATACATATTTGTTTATAGGTGAAAACTGTTTCTGCGGTTTTTGGTAAATTTGGGTGTGTGTGGATGAGAAATGAATCTATACTCTAAACAAATGCACTGCATGGGAGTGCTTTCTGATTCGAGAGATCAATCTGTACAATTCTGGCCTAAACCAAGAAATGGCCGTTCCAGACTTGCTTCGGTCACAAAGTGAAGGAGATGGGGTTGATCTTAGGGAGGGAAGCGAAGAAGGTGTTGAGATTGTGAAGGTGTTGGCTGTTTATGACTTGTATCAGAATATCGAATTGGCTTGCAATAATGTAAGCAATCAGCTCTGGGTGTTTGAATACGTTGTATCAACACTTGATTTCTGTCTCTTCTGGAAATAGGGAGGAGAACCTATTTATACAAGTCATTGAGCCTAACCCTCGTAACTCGTGGGAAGTGGAGGAAGTGGAGTGATGGAGTAGTGGAGTCGTGTTAGTGTCTCACGATCAGTCTTGGCCCACTTCTCCCATCATCACTAATCGTCCATGTATTCCTGACACGTTCTTGTGTTGGCGCGTTGCACATTGCACGCTGTAAACCGCCAGACTAATACCCCAGTAAGTATCCCCAAGTTTGTGACATGCTTGATGTCTCGATTGTGTGGATCGTGGGACCCACATAAGGTAGCATACGGTACTAGGTTAAATAACTAAGTTATTTGGGAAATCGATATTTATGAAATATCTTGTACATTTGATGTATGTAATGCATCGCAAATAATCAGCATGCATGAAGCATTGCCGTTTCGAAGCCTGTCCGGATAAGTCGCGGACTAAGCGTCTTAGAATAGGATCATGTCCAACCATCTTCGAGTGATCGTTTGGAGGCTGCGCAGGAAAGCCCTCCCTTTCCAATCACTCCATGTGGTAGGGTGACGGATGGTGATCACCATGAGACCTTATTGGCCACTGAACTCCTAGCTTGGGTTGTCCGACCAAGCTGGTAGAGTTGGACGGACGAGATTATCTATGACGCTCATCTGCGACCGTTGATAGTGTTTTAGGGTTTTGAAGAGGTGCGCAAGCATCACTCTTCAGCTTGGTCAAAACCAAGCATGGGAGGCGTTTTTGGCAGGACCGACCGGGCATGCGTGTAGACGGCTTGCCAGTGTACACGTCCGTACCTCACTGTCTCATGAAGGTGTGATCTAATCCACTCAATTTGACCGGCAAAGTTGAGTGGTTGAGATCGGTTTGCGGCAGAAATCCATTGTCGCAAAGGAATTGGAGACCACGCAACATGCCTAGTTTGGGCACACGAATCGAGGCATTCGTCCATGATTGGCCTTGGCTGATCGGTCATCCGTGTAGATGGGCCCACGATGATCATGTTGACATGTTCGGGACCTTTTAAGTCTATATCTACACCCTCCATCCAAGCTTGCGAAGGTCGACGCTCGTGATCGATTAGCGACACATGTAACATGTCGCAAACCCTAATTAGGGTTTTGGATCGGTCGTGCGCATGCAACTTCAACCAAACGATTTGACAAGCCATGCTCCTCCTTGTGGAGGCCGATCGTTGATAGGATCTGGAGATGCCTATATATGATAACCGCAATCGCACGGCGTCCAACTAGTAGACAGCGGCAAGTATAGGTCGTTCCCACAAGGAGCGGTGGAAAGTACTGTAACTAATATCTCCAATGAATTAACCGGAAGCAATATTTTTGGATTTTTGAATTATAAAAACAAAGAAATAAAACTGAACTAATAGAATGAATTCAATGGGACAGACGGTAACCAGGGTTTGTAGTATCCACCACTATTTCTATTCAATTACTGAATTGAAACATAATTCATGAATATTTAATTATCATTTGTTCTATCGACATCACCTATTATATTTATTAGAATCGCAAATATCCCTGGGACACCCTAAGCATGACACATCAAAAGATTAAACCAAAGCATGCACAATCAAATTGCGTTAGCGAGAAAATTATATGAAACTAAATTTAGGTCCTCATATAATACCTGGCTATTCTAAGCATACCCAATCAAAGGATTTAACCCAAGCATGGAATATCAAATAAGTAGACAAATATATTTTCGATCCCAACAATTATGCACAAAGGTTATACAAAACCGGTGAAGCGACAAACCATATTTCGATTAATCAATAAATAAGATCATGAAATTAATTTATTCAAATCAAAATAGCCTCAAAACGATATATGTTTCCAATTAAAATGGTCTAATGCTCAAGAGTGATTTCAACACAAATCCTAGTTATAAAGTTCTAGCAAGATATGATTATGGGTTTCTCAAAACCGATAAAAAATAATAACAAAAGAAAATAAGAAATCAGATTAAACCCTTGTCACCCAATCGTCTCTTCTCCCTTCAACTCTCTTGTTCTTGTGCTCTTGCCTTCACGGCTCTTCAAAGTGCTGCTCCGTCGTCCCTTTTCTCTTCTCTGGTTTCGGCACACTAGCCGCAACTCCCAAAACCGGCCTCCCCTTTCTGTTTATCTTTGTTCCTCGTATAGTCCCTGCGAAAGTCTAAAACTAAGACCTAGCAAATCTTCCAAGGCCCAGTCCAAAAACTGACCCAATCGTCCAAATCCAACTCCTTTCCGTTGACCCTTCAAAATCTGGCCACGGCAACAGCCTTTCGTTTTGTCCATCTACCCACCGTTCAATGCAAACACCATTCATGGTTGCTGCTCCTTCACGGCTACATCAAACATCGTCCGTTTCTCTTCCATCTTCCCGTACTCAACCCAAAACCAAGGAAGTTCGATCACCAGTTCTTCACTGTTTTATCACTCGTAATCAGAAAGCTTTCACTTTCATTTCCTTGAACCTTGGAAGCTTTACGTATACAGCCACCATCTTTAATCATCCATGCATTCGCTATCTCGAGAACTCAAACACCACTGACTAACTGCAACTGCAACTGACTCAATCCTTCTCAATTTTCAGTCCGTCCATTGATCTTTCATGCCAGGCCCGGTAGAACCAACTCAACCAATCACCGAACACAGCTCACCAGCTGATTTTATGATCAAAACGAACCCATTCTTCCTTGCTTCATACAGACACCAAAAACTCCAGTGACTGCCATCTTCATCTCAGCCATAGCAAACCATCACAGCATCGGCCCTTCATGACTGCAACCATTCCTTCCACTATTAGCCCAGTGACTTCGCCGCACTCGAGACCAAGAGCCTCAGTAAAAACCATCGGCACCATTGAGCTGTCTCTGCATCCACCAGCAACACCATTTACTGCCATTAATCATGGCGACAACTCCATGTTCTTCTCCAGTATTCCATCGTTGCAGCTGCTTCTTTGTTTCCTGAGTTCGAATTAACCCATAAAACTCTCTACCGACACCAATTCAATCACCAGCACTGACTGATGTTAACAGCGACACCAACTTGGTTGTGAATAATCCATAGCTCCTCCTTCATCCAAGACGAACTCCTAACTCCATATCTGTTGTGTGTATTTCTCGGTCAAGAACTTCAGCTTATACACATTCAAATCATCACCTGCAAGCACAAGACTTATTCCACTTCCCTGATATATCGAACATCATCATTATCCATCTCTTCTAACTCGTGCGTATCTCCTTCCCTGACAGACACAACACCATTTCAAAACAAACCCGTTACATGTAAACGAGAGTCGACCACCACTGCCTTCACCAGTTTCTAGCCGAGAGAGACGAAACAAATCCAAGGAAATGAGGCAGATGTGGTGGGGGAGCTAGCTGGACACGTAGAGTCCATTACATCGTTAACTCCTATGTGACTTTCACGTGTGAACAAAGAGAACATTTCTCTGCTTCACTGATTTGATATCTCTGGCCATAGTTGTTTTCTTAAGCCTCCACGTCACATTCACTTGTTAACTTCCAGTGGACATCCTTTCGGAGTCGTGAGTAATATGAGCGCTGCTCATATATAAGGAATACCATGCCAGCCTCAAATTGTCATTTTTATCAATTAACTGTCATTTTAGCCGCTTAATCTTCAACGATCGAATTCGTTTATATTTCCTACAAAAACACTAAAATAGAGTCATTAGTCAAAATATCGAGTCCTAATTAATATAATATAGGTATAAAATGTAGCACTTTCGTGCTTATCAATCGTGTGGTAGAGAGTGGGCCCGCCAGAGTGTATAGCAACACTTGACCGATCAGCCACCAGACGATCTATGCCGTCCAACTAGGCCGACAAAGTTGGACGACTGCGATCTGTTTGAGACCGACATTGACATTCTTGCGCGTACAAGCTTTTCCAAGCTGCTCCACACCATCCCAACCATCTTACTTCAGGCTGGCGTTCGGTGGTTGTTTTGGAGGCGTACATGTATTCGACCGATCAGGGGATAAACGGGCCCGCTGGTGGTCATTAAGGTGGTAGCCCGCTCCTGCTGGGGATCGTCTAGGATGGTTAAATCATGCGGTCAACTTGCGTGGTCGTGATTGTTTCTGAGACTGACATGGACAGTCCAGATTTCCCTTGGGGAATTAAATCTGCTCAATCGGGCTAGTATAACACACCGAGAGATGTAGCATGTATGGGTATTTCGTGCATGCCTCACTATTGACACTTGGAGATTCGTGTTACTCTGCTTAGAATAACACTCAGTCATCATGCCGCACCAATAATGAGAGTTCTGCGGGAACAAACACAGGAAACACAAGGCTAACCATGCATTATAAATAATGCTAAAAATTCACAGGGTATTTGAAATTGTTGCCACATGCTCCAACCTGGATGAATTTTGTGTATTTAATTCACAGAATATTTGGGATTGTTTCCACATGCTCCATTCTGGGTGAATTAATAAAGCGAATAAGTATTCATCACTCAGATAGCTTTATTCTCTGCAGGATGTCAGCGTATTAAATTTGGTTTTTTATAATTTTAGCCCTGAATTAAAATCCACCATCAACATTAAGTCCCCTACCTAGCTCATAATGGTTGCATCATTATGGGGTAGGCATGAGATGGTGACAAATTTGCATACTGAAATGACCAAGCTAAAGTAAATACATATTTACCGCATCGATAGACATCGCCAGGTGCTGTCCTGAAGCTGGTCAAACCTAATTAGGGTTGTGAAGGAAGCAGGACTTGGTCAGGCGAGCCGCTTTGGTTCCTTTCGGTTTCTTCTGTACATATATGGACAGAGCTTGGCCGGTTTCTTGGACTGGGTGCGCTCCCTTCCATTATACGGCGGCTTCTCTCAAATACTATCCCGAATCAGTAGCCTTTATAGGTGGCAACTAAATACTCCTTTTCCTCCTGGGATTTTGTTGACTTGTGAAATATAAAGAAAATTCTAAGGACTTCTCCTATCGCATAATCGTTTTCTTCTATATCTCAGGTATTGCTCCGCGCTTATCTGATCTTCTGATTGACCGGTGATGATGATTTTTTTTTTGGCGTGCAACCATAACTTCTTCTTCTTTACAGTTTATCATGGAAGCGGTTGGCGATGACCATTCTGTAACTTCTCCAGAAAAAAGTTTCGAAGTCAACAAACCTGAAGCTGATGTGCACGAGGAGGTAATGGCTAAAATCGACCTCCCACTTCGTGAAGTCGGTCGTGCTATACATGGGATGTCCATTCTACATCTGACATCGCCAGAGGACGTATCCGTGCCTTTCAGCTTCAATCGACATGGAGGAGCAATGGAGGCATGATGAAGCGTCGCAAGTACCAGTGAGTACAAGAGCTGAGAGGTTTGCAGCACGGTTAAAGATGCGGAGGGTTGAACACAAACGGCCTCCAGGTGGAGATAAGTGTGATTACTGATAGACGCATTTATGTGTCTATTTTGTTCTCAATATTCTGTATTGTTAGACTCGATTAAGTACTTATTGTGTTATTTTGTGTTTTTGTAGATGTTTTTAGAGAAATAAGCCTTTGCGGCGAAATGAGCTCGAAAAGTAGTGTTTTATACCCCAAGATAATGTACCGGAGGCACCTCAGAATTGCACCGGAAGCGTCCCAGAAATGTACCGGAGGAACCCAGAAAATTTACTATTTCCACCCCAATTGCTAAAGGGACACCCGTACAAGATTAGGGGGAGGACACTTTTCTTCTCATAATTCAAATTTTGGAAAAAGGCGGGAAAATATTTCTTCTCACTGGCAGTTGGGTCGATCGATTTTTGGAGGGGTTAGAGTTCGATTAAACCTCTGATTTTCAATGGGTATTTGTGATATGGATAGAGGAAGACATTTTGGGTGTTAGGATCGATCATAATTGGATGGAATCATCGCAATCAAGAAATCAGGAAGCACGTTCAAGAAATGAATATTACACGATCACATCAAATTTATACGTGTACTCATGTGTTTGGAGAGTGTTGAATCGATTCTACAACGTGTAAGATCATGTTTGGAGTGTTTATACATCATTTCAGCGCGTGGAGAGTTAATTAAAGGAAGAAAATATCCAAAAAATATTTTCTCTTTAAGCCGAGTAAAGAGAGAATTATCTTGAGTTATGGCGTGATTAAATGAGGTTGAGGAGTATAAATAGATCTCTGGTATCACAGAGAATGTGTGTCGAGAGTTTGGGGTCGAGAGAAGGTCCAGAGAAGCAGAAATCAAGAGTTGATGAAACTCTGTTTCTGCTGCTGATGATGATGAAGAACACCAAGAACACGAAGAACAGACTCGCAAGGACAGTGGTTTATCAACAGTGTCTAAGACGCACAGCAGTGGGTCGCAGTGCAGTCTAAACATCAGCAGCACTTGTGTTTTATCGTTCATTCTGTGACGCTTTTTGTGCGTCGCAGATTACAGTTTTACACCATTTTCTCCTTTTCTCTCCATTGTAAACACCATTTGAGCTATAAAAATATATTTTGAGCGTGTTTTCATCATGAGGAGCTAAAACCCAACACTGGGACGACGGAGGAGGCTGAATTTCATCCTTGGGGTAATTTATTTTATTCTTTTGTATGACTTTTGCATTAATCTAAAATTGAAATATGATTTGAATTAATTGGTTGTTATTTAATTTGATGATGTATACTTAGCTTAGTTGTTTTGATACATCATGCTTAGGGCTTACAATCAATGTTTTAAGAATCTATCTTGGAAAAATTAGAGTCTATGTTAATTTTATTGAGTTTTATTTGTCAAAGAATATATGAATGAACCTTGTGTAGTGAATTCAGCCAAATCCTTAGTCCTAGTACCTCTCGCCCATTGTTAATATTTTTGTATATATATTTTTATTAAATCTAAAAATTTCATTTCCTTCACAAGTCTGAAACGAATCCTATTTACTACAATAACAATCAAAAATCATTAATCATTTTGGCGCCGCCGACGCGGATTTGTGCTTAGGTAGAATTTTTAGGTTTTTATTATTTTTTGTTATTACATTTGTTCTTTTTACGTCTCTTTGGTTGTGTCTTTGTATTACAGGTTTGAAGTTGGATACTAAAGACCTTGGAATCAAAGATTAAATCTAAAAGAGAAGGAAAAAAGACAAAACAAAAAAATAAAGAAAAAAGAGAGAATTTTTTTTTAAGAGACTTTCCATTTTTTTTTGTAATTATTATTATTATTTTTTGTATTTCTTTTCATTGAACTGGACTTTGGACAATTTATTTTAATTTTAAACCCTACGGAAGGGTTATATAAAAAAAAATTAAATATAAACTATTTGCAGGGAAGGACGACGATTACAATATCGTCTCGGCCCCTCGGGTTCGTACATGACATAGGAGTCGTGGCCCGAGTCGACTTCAACGGTTCATCCCCCGTATGGTACGGGAGGTAAGTCCATCGAAACACTCGTGAATCTCCTGTAAGCGAGTTACTGTATTCCTTAAGGTGATTCATTGATTGAGGACGAATTTGGATTGTTTTTAAATTCCTAGTAAAGGGCAAGGCCTGGCCAATACAAGATAAGGGTTTGGATTTCATCACCGCTCCCTTCTTTCCCGCTTTAGGAAAACGAAACCAAACGCGAACCTAAGCTTAAAATTTTGACTAGAACGAGACCGATAGGGTAACGAGCTTAGTAGGAAAGTCGTTCGAAAAATATTGGTTACTCTTTTAGCATACTTCGAAGTTCGTGATGGTTTCTGTGAGTTGAATGCGTGACTGCGCCGCCTTGTGATAGCGGTGAGGCTTTGGGTATCAAATCTCCACTAAGCTTCCCTCGCCTCGATTCAACTTACATTAGCTCGGATTGATTCCAGAAGGGTGTGCTCAAATTGTAACGAATTCCTTTTTGAAGGAATAGAAGATGGTCTAGAAAACAATCTAAGTGGAGCCATCATGATTTTTGTTTGCTAGATAAAATAGGCTTGTTGTGTTCGAGTCAGCCTTCTTTGTGTTTGTTTAGAATTCCCTTGCAGTTAGGATGTCGAACTGGTATTATAATAGCCAATACAATGAGTATCCGACTGAGCAACTTAGACATTATCCTTTTTATGACCATAGTGTGAATAGTGATTGGGAACGCGAAACCTTTGAAGGTTATGGTCCATACCATTTTGAGCCCAATTACTATCCACATACCCACAGGTCATACGAGCAAAAAAATCCTTCTATTTCTCTAGAAGAGTCTCTCAAGAGTTTCAATGAGTCAGCACGGAAGTTATTTAGGAAAGATACTTATAATATTATTCTCCCAGAAGAGTCCGTAGAGCGGTCAACTAAGATATCTCTAAAAGAGACCCTCAAGCAATTTACTGAGAATACAAATAGGATTGTGAAAAAACTTGCTCAGGATAGTCTTAATTTCCAGTGTAGTTTTCCCAATACCACCCTCGAAAATAAGGATAGTTTTTATTCACATAATCAAGATGACGAGGTTAGAATTGGTAACACTACTTGTTTTGATAAGGTTCGATTATTTTCATGTTATTATAGTGATGATTATGATGAGGATAGTATTGATGAAGAACATGAAATATGTAGGCATAGTGATCAGGAATTTTTTACTCCAGTTGAGCTTTATAACGATAGTGTTGTTTCTAGTACAAATCCAAATAATTTTAATAATTATTCACCTATTCAAAAGGATGAGGATTTGACTAGAGATACCACCGTTTTAGACGATGTAGTTCAAGATCCTTTAGCCTGCAGTATGTTGGATAATCCATTATTTGATGTGCCTATTAGTGAATCGGAGGAGGTAACTATGATTAAAACCTTAGTTGATGAGCCTTTATATGAAACTTTCTCTGATAATCCTTTATATGATTGTGATGATGGTTTAGAGGAAAGAGTCTACCCTGAGAATAATGTTTTAGAATCTAGCGATTTAGAAACACTAGTCTTAGAAGATGATAAACTCGTAGAAATGAGTGAGGATGAACCCAACTTAGAAGAATCTATTGACCATTTCCAGGAATCCGATGACCTAGAAATTAGAAAAGTTGTGACTAGTCTTTCTAGAGACACAGAAAACTCTAAGTTTGGGGGTGATTATCATTCTCCGTGTGCTTTAACTCTTAAGTACCCTCCTGTAGGACTTGACATTTGTGCCTCAACCATATTACAAGATTATCTTCATACACGTTTTCCCGAACCTAATGATGTTCAGAAAGAAGCTCAGTTGTTAGAAACCCATCCTCTGGTTGATGTGGTTAACCCAGGCTATGATACCAAGATTGACTTTGTTTTCCCACCAAAAACTTTTCAACCAATTGTGGGAACTTTTGATTTTAAGATGTGTCGGTTATTAAGTTTTGAGACTAAACCTAATCACTCTAGGATATTAGGGTCGACACATTTTCTTAAGGAAGACCACCTCTTTCATTGTGGTCAGCTGTGTGAGTCAAATCTGATTGACTTAGAGGTTCCCCAGTTATTCAGGTTGTTGTTATGTGCTTATAAGTTCTTAGTTGAGTTTTTCCAGACTCTAATACCTGAACCGGATCTTAGCTTTGAGGAAATCCAACCGATGAAAATCTGTTATCTAGACCCAGTTATAGAACCTGAACCTGAGACACAACTAGATGTAGTTGTCTTAAACAAGGGTATGTTCGGCATCTTTTTGGTCTGTTGCAGTTTCCTCTTCTTGTGGGTAATACTTTTTGGTCCAGATGACCCACAATTATTCCGACTACTTCTATATGATTCTATGAGGTGACTAATTCCTTCCGATGTCTGGCTGAAGACTTTAAACTTAGCACTTCTTGGGAGGTAACCCAATATTCTTGCGACACGGTAATATCTTTCCTTATCTCTTTTGCTTAAAGTGGTAACAGTTTCTCCTTGTTCAGGCTTTTAATTTTATCTTTAGAACATTGAGGACAATGATAGATTTAAGTTTGGGGGTATGGGAGAAACATTTTAGTCGCATTTTTGAAACTTCTAGCATCACATAGTACCCGGTTAGCTAAGTTTACATATTGTTTCTCACCGAAAAGATAGAAATTGGAATGCTAGAGATAAAAACTTATTGAGACATTAGAGAAAAAGACATTGAGATCCTTGAAATTCAGGAGAGAACTTGTTCCTTTTAGAGGGTAACCGTGATGGACCTAACCATACATGATGGAAAGGCAAGTAGGTCAGGGAAATGCCAGAAAGACAAAGCAACCTTACAATGTAGTCTTAGTTACTGGATTGCGACTCTCTCTCAGTAGAAACTTATCATCATCAACAAGCGGAGCGACATCAAAATCTATGAAGAAAGTGAAGACGTTTTAGGTTTAGAAGCAACAATAGAAGAGAATAATTCAAAAATCAAAGTTGAAGTTATAAGATAAAATGATATAAGTTGTTAGAATCCATGATACCAAGACATCACAAGTTGCGAAGATCCAAGTTTTGAAAGTCCTTCTCTCATGGCCATGTAAATTTTTGTTTTGTAACTTTTTTTCATCAAAAAAAAGAAAAAAAACGAATGAAAAAAAATGAAAAAAAAAA
>NC_039366.1:134262067-134359150 GCF_003573695.1 Papaver somniferum
AAAAAAAAAAAGAATGAAAAATGAAAAAAAAAATACGAAACATCATTACGTTCTTTTTGTTCAATAAGGCCATAGGGAAGAAGAAATTTATAAGTCAAGCAAGAAATCGAAGAGAAGAGTTAATTGTCAAGGTTCTGAGGTTCTAGAGTTTATCATCAACAGTTGAAGACCGAAGAAGACGTTATTTCTACTGAGCACTGTGAGAGAGTCGAAGAAAGATGCATTTTGGTTGCTTTGTTAGTCTGTTTTCAATCTGGCACAAGATATTTCTAGCACTGGTTTAACTCATCACACGTAATTAGTCCAGCTGTGTAGCAGATGTCCCTCTCATTTTTATCTCTCTCCTAATATTATCCATCTGTAAAGCAGCGGACGCATTTTACAATGTTTATCTAGCTGTGTAGCGGATATCTCTTTATCTAGCAGTCGTGTGGATGTGTCTCCCCTTTTCTTCAGTCAGCTTTAGAGCTGACACCTTTAATTTCTCTGGCATTCTACTTACTTGGAGATAGGTTGAGAATATGTATGTCCTCATAGCTCTTTGGATACTTGTGACCAATTAGGAGTAATGGTTTTGTCGGCACACCTCTGGTAAACCCTCCCGAGATTAACTCGGTTTTATTTTTTTTTTATTAGATTGCTCGAGGACTAGAAAATAATAAGTTTGGGGGTATTTGATAGACGCATTTATGTGTCTATTTTGTTCTCAATATTCTGTATTGTTAGACTCGATTAAGTACTTATTGTGTTATTTTGTGTTTTTGTAGATGTTTTTAGAGAAATAATCCTTTGCGGCGAAATGAGCTCGAAAAGTAGTGTTTTACACCCCAGGATAATGTACCGGAGGCACCTCAAAATTGCACCGGAAGCGTCCCAGAAATGTACCGGAGGAACCCAGAAAAATTACTATTTCCACCCCAATTGCTAAAGGGACACCCGTACAAGATTAGGGGGAGGACACTTTTCTTCTCATAATTCAAATTTTGGAAAAAGGCGAGAAAATATTTCTTCTCACTGGCAGTTGGGTCGATCGATTTTTGGAGGGGTTAGAGTTCGATTAAACCTCTGATTTTCAATGGGTATTTGTGATATGGATAGAGGAAGACATTTTGGGTGTTAGGATCGATCATAATTGGATGGAATCATCGCAATCAAGAAATCAGGAAGCACGTTCAAGAAATGAATATCACACGATCACATCAAATTTAGACGTGTACTCATGTGTTTGGAGAGTGTTGAATCGATTCTACAACGTGTAAGATCATGTTTGGAGTGTTTATACATCATTTCAGCGCGTGGAGAGCTAATTAAAGGAAGAAAATATCCAAAAAATATTTTCTCTTTAAGCCGAGTAAAGAGAGAATTATCTTGAGTTATGGCGTGATTAAATGAGGTTGAGGAGTATAAATAGATCTCTGGTATCACAGAGAATGTGTGTCGAGAGTTTGGGGTCGAGAGAAGGTCCAGAGAAGCAGAAATCAAGAGTTGATGAAACTCTGTTTCTGCTGCTGCTGATGATGAAGAACACCAAGAACACGAAGAACAGACTCGCAAGGACAGTGGTTTATCAACAGTGTCTAAGACGCACAGCAGTGGGTCGCAGTGCAGTCTAAACATCAGCAGCACTTGTGTTTTATCGTTCATTCTGTGACGCTTTTTGTGCGTCGCAGATTACAGTTTTACACCATTTTCTCCTTTTCTCTCCATTGTAAACACCAATTGAGCTATAAAAATATATTTTGAGCGTGTTTTCATCATGAGGAGCTAAAACCCAACATTGGGACGACGGAGGAGGCTGAATTCCATCCTTGAGGTAATTTATTTTATTCTTTTTTATGACTTTTGCATTAATCTAAAATTGAAATATGATTTGAATTAATTGGTTAATATTTAATTTGATGATGTATGCTTAGCTTAGTTGTTTTGATACATCATGCTTAGGACTTACAATCAATGTTTTAAGAATCTATCTTGGAAAAATCAGAGTCTATGTTAATTTTATTGAGTTTTATTTGTCAAAGAATATATGAATGAACCTTGTGTAGTGAATTCAGCCAAATCCTTAGTCCCAGTACCTCTCGCCCATTGTTAATATTTTTGTGCATATATTTTTATTAAATCTAAAAATTTCATTTCCTTCATAAGTATGAAACGAATCCTATTTACTGCAATCACAATAAAAAATCATTAATCAATTACCCAATCCACGACGGTGTGATAATCCTCGATCTGACACAGACGAATCCGAGCGTCTGATCAACACAATCCCCAATGTTGCAGTGGATTTTGAGGAAAGTGTGGAAGCTGTCCCTGCTAATGTTGAGGCGGAGAGCATTGCTACAGAAATATCCAAAGTGGAAGCTGAGGCAGATCCAAAGGAAGAAGCAGTAGCGGCCCACGATGATGACGGTGTTGAAGGAGGCTCTAGCGGCGGCTGAGTTTAAGGTCCTTTTTGCTTGCTTGATTGAATAAGGGTTTCACATTGTTTTTTGATGTAAATCTTCCAACATAGCAATATCAGATGCGATCATATGTTGTTCTTGCAATGAAAAAGAGAATGCCATAATGAAATACCACAGACCTGTTTTGCACATATTCAATTTCCCCGACATCTTCCAAAAAATATAAAAATGTTTGTTTAGGGTTTCCTTCCTGGCCTGCTCTAGTGGGTAATGATGATTTAGGCTGACTCAGAATTTTGTGTCTTCCTTTAGGGGGTAAATAAATTCCTAGATGGAAATAATATTTCAATTAATTTGAAAAATTGAAAATTGAAACGCTAATTATGAATGCAAGAAGTGCAATCATTTTCTGGAAGAATTAAAAATACTGTATGAAAAGGAAATTGCAGAAGAAATACGCTGGAAGAAATAGCACATCGTTTCAAGTATGGAGGATGCTGAAAAAGTGGTAGCACAGCGTCTTAAGTGATGTAAGGTATGAGCCATCGCGAGTGAACTGTTACGCCTTCCAGTTTGTCAGCGCTGATGAGCTTGCAGTACCCGCCTAGGATAACATCTGCTACCAGGTATGGTTTATCCTCCCTTTCGGTGGGTGAGTCAGGCTGAGTGGTCACTTTCACCGTCATGCTCCCAACTTTGAACGCAGTCGTCTTCGTCACCAGGTCTCCAATTCTAAATGGGTTTAGGTGTTGTACAGATAATCGGTCCTTGGCCTTGTCGCCTTTGATCGAGACAACTTCTAAACTCTTGATAAAACGTTTGAAGGGACCGACATCCCATTCACATCTCTTAGAGGGGGTTGGATTGTTGGTTGGAGCGAGTCCCCAGGACTTATCAGAAGGAGGAGTGATTGGTTGCAAAAAGGGTTGTGTGATGAGACTTACTTGAGCTCGGAACCTTTTAATGTATGCTGATGGGCTCTCTCCAGGAAGTTGTGTCACATCGGCGAGCTGCAGATACGACAACAGACAGTCTTCAGGTTCAGACGGCTTGTTGGAGATTCTTTCGGGTATCGAAACCGGCAGAGGACATACTCCCAGTGTTTCCTTGTTTTCGTGTATCCAAGAGCGTCCCAGGACCATGTCGTAATTTGGATGTTCTTTGATTATGTAGAACTTTGCTTACGTCAAGGCATCATCCAATTTGACTTTAAGATTGATGTATCCATAGGCATCTCCAAGTTCTCCTTCTGGATTCGCAATCACAGTTGGGATGCGAGTAGCTTCCTGCTTCGAAATCCTTGCCGCCTTCAAGGTCTTGACAGTGATGATGTTGAATTCGGAGGCTGTATCAATCAATGTGCTATCGAACTCGACATCCTTCAAATGAGTGACAGTTAAGAGTCCCCAGTTCCCCTTGCTCGCGTCTTCCAGGAAAGACTGAGGTTTCGAGACTGCTTCCTTTTCTGGATACAAACGCCTGCCTGACACGATATGATTGAGGGCTGCGAATATATCTTGACGATGTGCCTTGGAGAGGTATAAGATTTCGCACAAACTCTCCATCATAGATTGTACAGTCTTACAAACAGAATCCCCGGAAATCATGCAGCTCCTGATTGGAAGATGATCTCTATGAACACCTTTGTTTCCCAACTGGAGTTCTCCTGCCTCTATCTTTTCTATGAAGATTTGTTTCAATTTATTGCAGTCCTTGGTCGGGTGATGGAAAAACCTATGGTAGCGGCAGTACTTGGGGTCCGTCATGCCTTTCTCAGTCGGTGGGCGTCTAATAGGAGGCAGCTTGATAGCATCGTCTTGAATCCATGCTTCCAAGAACTCCATTACTTCATTCATGGGGAATGGGAATCCTGTATCTTCAGCGTCTTATGTAGGAGTCTTGCCCATTCCCTTTCGAGACGAAGTTGTGTGCGTCGGAGCCGCACGCTTGGGTTTTTGTTCCGTTGCTGAAGCTTTCATTTTTCCTCCTTCGCCGACCACGCTCACAGAGGGACCAGTGTTGTACAGCTTGTTGATGAGACGCCTACTCCCTCGACTCTCACGTGAATCCTCGTTTCGAACAACCCTGGTTCTTTCCAACAACGCTGGGGCAGTTGTGACTGAATGTTTGGCAGCTTCATGGAGCTCAAAGAATGTTTGGAAGCCCAGATTCTCTAACAAAGCACGGTATATGGGTACCATCCCGTTAATGCACAACTCCACCAACTGGAGTTCGGTGACATTCAGATCATGACAATCCAATGCTTCAGTTCTGAACCTCTTAAAGAAGTCATTCGGATGCTCGTTTTTCCGCTGGGAGACTCTCCCCATGTATGAAAAGGTGATCTTCTCAGACACGAAGAAATACTTTCTGTAGAAAGCACTGACCATCTCCCTCCAATTGGATATGTTGTTAGGTGCGTTGTTGTTGTACCAGGTGTATGCCCTTCCAGTAAGCGATTTCGAGAACTTTTTCAGGGAGAACATGATTGTATTCATGCTCCTCCAAAGACTCCAAAAATCGAAAGATGTGTTCACGGGCGTTACCGGTACCATCGTAAAGGGTGAATTGAGGAGAGGTATATCCTCTGGGAAGGGGAATCCGCTGCACGTCTTGAGGGTATGGAGGTTGGTGTTGGTGCATACCTATTGGATTTTCTTTGCCACGGTTTTCGAGGAATCTCTCCAGGTCCTCGCGTGTGATGAAGTTGGATGGATGGTCCCTTTCTCTTGGACGCTCAGGAGCCACATGAGTTTCTTCGTCCATGTGGGGTCGCGCCAATGAGGTACCTCTTTCAGGTGCGTTGAATGTGTTCCTTGTTGGCTCCATGGGATGTCTTGGCTCTTGTAGCAACCGATTAGTTAAGGTCTTGAGGAAAATGAGTACCTCTTTCTGAGTAGCAGCCATGTCCGTTTGTGCCTTAGCAAGGATTTCTTGTCTCTCCATCAAATCCACCATAGTAATAGGGGGTTGTCCTCCCTTGGCTCCTCCGGCCCCTCGTCCTGAGGGAGGAGTGGCGGTTTCCCTGGTGACGGTCGGAGGCGTTACACTCGAGGAAATGCCGGGGTTTGCAGCTGCTCTGGCTCTGGTGATAGGAGGCGTCACTCTCAATGGGATATCTCCTCCTGCTCCGCTGGTGGTTGAGGATGTAGTTCCACGAGATACATTGATTGCACTGACAGGCTGCACGGTAACACCACCAATCGGGATATCAACGCCAAGAGTGTTGCCAGCGCTGGTTCCATCGGGATTGGTTGCTGATCCAGACCTAAGATCCACCATTTTTGAAATCAGAAAGATTGAATTGGTATTGAGGAAATTGACTTCACAACCGAGAGATTAATCTCCCGCTGTGGTCGCCAATTGTTTATGGGTGAAAACTGTTTCTGCGGTTTTTGGTAAATTTGGGTGTGTGTGGATGAGAAACGAATCTAAACCCTAAAAAAATGTACTGTACGGGAGTGCTTTCTGATTCGAGATATCAATCTGTATAATACTGGCCTAAACCAAGAAATGGCCGTTCCAGACTTGCTTCAGTCACAAAGTGAAGGAGACGGGGTTGATCTTAGGGAGGGAAGCGAAGAAGGTGTTGAGATTGTGAAGGTGTTGGTTGTTTATGACTTGTATCAGAATATCGAACTGGATTGCAATAATGTAAGCAATCAGCTCTGGGTGTTTGAATACGTTGTATCAACACTTAATTTATGTCTCTTCTGGAAATAGGGAGGAGAACCTATTTATACAAGTCATTAAGCCTAACCCTCGTCTCTCGTGGGAAGTGGAGGAAGTGGAGTAGTGGAGTCGTGTTAGTGTCTCACGATCAGTCTTGTCCCACTTCTACCATCATCACTAAATTTCCATGTCTTCCTGACACGTTCTTGTGTTGGCGCGTTGCACGCTGCACGCTGTAAACCGCCAGACCAATACCCGAGTAAGTATCCCCCAGTTTGTGACATGCTTGATGTCTCGATTGTGTAGATCTTGGGACCCACAGAAGGTACCATACGGTGCTAGGTTAAATAACTAAGTTATTTGGGAAATCGATATTTATGAAATATCGTGTACATTTGATGTATGTAATGCATCGCAAATAATCAGCATGCATGAAGTATTGTCGTTTCGAAGCCTGTCCGGATAAGTCGCGGACTAAGTGTCTTAGAATAGGATCATGTCCAACCATCTTCGAGTGATCGTTTGGAGGCTTCGCAGGCAAGCCCTCCCTTGGCCGATCACTCCATGTGGTAGGGTGACGGATGGTGATCTCCCCGACACCTTATTGGCCAATTAACTCCTAGCTTGGGCTGTCCGACCAAGCTGGTAGAGTTGGACGGACGAGATGATCTATGACGCTCATCTGCGACCGTTGATAGTGTTTTATGGTTTTGAAGAGGTGCACAAGCATCACTCTTCAGCTTCGTCGAAACCAAGCATGGGAGGCGTTTTTGGCAGGACCGACCGGGCATGCGTGTAGACGGCTTGCCGGTGTACACATTTGTACCTCACTGTCTCATGAAGGTGTGATCTAATCCACTCAATTTGACCGGCAAAGTTGAGTGGTTGAGATCGGTTTGCGGCAGAAATCCATTGCCGCAAAGGAATTTGAGACCTCTCAACATGCCTAGTTTAGGCGCACGAATCGAGGCATTCGGCCATGATTGGCCTTGCCTGATCGGTCATGCATGTAGATGGGCCCACGGTGATCATGTTGACATGCTCGGGACCTTTTAAGTCTATATGTACACCCTCCATACAAGCTTGCGAAGGTGGACGCTCGTGATCGATTAGCGACACATGTAACATGCCGCAAATCCTAATTAGGGTTTTGGATCGGTCGTGCGCATGCAACTTCAACCAAACGCCATGCTCCTACCTTGTGGAGGCCGATCGTGTGGGTATAGAATGGGCCCGCCAGAGTATATAGAAACACTTGACCGATCATCCACCAGACGATCTATGTCGTCCAACTAGGCCGGCGAAGTTGGACGGCCGCAATCTGTTTGAGACCGACATTGGCAGTCTTGCGTGTACAAGCTTTTCCAAGCTGCTCCACATCATCCCAACCATCCTACTTCAGGCGGGCGTTCGGTGGTTGTTTTGGGGGCGTAGCATGCATTCGACCGATCAGGGGATTAAGGTGGTAGCCTTCTCCTGCTGGGGATCGTCTAGGCTTGTTAAATCATGCGGCCAACTTGTGTGGTCGTGATTGTTTCTGAGACTGACATGGACAGTCCAGATTTCCCTTGGGGAATTAAATATGCTCAATCGGGCTAGTATAACACAACGAGAGATGTAGCATGTACGGGTATTTCGTGCATGCCTCACTATTGACACTTGGAGATTCGTGTTACTGTGCTGATAACAACACTCAGTCGTCATGCCGCACTAATAATGAGAGTTCTGCGGGAACAACACAGAAGACACAAGGCTAATCATGCATTATAAATAATGCTAAAAATTCATAGGGTATTTGGCATTGTTGCTACATGCTCCAACCTGGATGAATTTTGTGTATTTAATTCACAGAATATTTGGGATTGTTGCCACATGCTCCATTCTGGGTGAATTAATAAAGCGAATAAGTATTCATCACTCAGATAGGTTTATCCTCTGCAGGATGCCAGCGTATTAAATTTGGCTTTTTATAATTTTAGCCCTGAACTAAAATCCACCATCAACAATATTCAACAAGAACATTTCTTCTACGTTCTTTCCAGTTGAGTTAATATTATCTAGGTTTAAATACGCACAACATGTGGTATTTCAATTATAAAGATAAAACTATACAATACATAAAAGAAATAACACATACACCAAAGATTTTTATCAACGAGAAAAACTACAATATTTTGGAAAAATCCCTAGGACCTAGTCCAGATTGAACACTCTGTGACCAGTTACCTACTACTAGATTTCAGACTAGATTTAATACCTGCTTAAATTGTATTCGTACACCTGTAGAGCTCCTAAAAGAACATCCGTTCTCTTTAGGAATTGCTCTTATAGATCTTCTAGCAGAACATCAATTATCTTTAGAGGATAATTTTGCAAATCTTCTAGTAGAACGCTAATTCTCTTTATAAGACTCAACAATTAGGGTTTACTGTTTCGTAACCTAATTGATTCTTCCTAACAAGATCACCTAGAAATAAACTAAATATATCTTGAAATAAAATCTAGGTTTATGAAAAACACCTAAAAACATGTGTCGTAACTATCAAAGAAGATATAGCTTGCATGTGCTTTATGATCCCCAAGTAAAATCTTTTGCAATATCATTGTTGTTCGTGAGGAACAAAGATATAGAAAACAACCTTATGCAACACGTAAAAAAATTTCCAACAGATAGTTTGTGTGGTTACATGAAACCTGTATTTACAATGAATGATCAAGGTTAGGTTGCTTGGAAACAAAGCTACCTTGTCTAAGAAAGGCAAACACCGAGTATATGACTAAAATATGCCCTTAGTCATGTACTCATGGTTTAGTTTGCGAACTGTTCTCCAAAATTTCGTGTACAATTTCTTGTGCACGAATCAACCTTAGCCACACATATAGGTGTTTCTTTAGTGAATCACTCATAACTTCTTCGTTATAACTCGAGATTAAGTGATTCTTGGCTCGTTGGATTTGTATTCCCATTCACTACAACATGAGGACTTTTCCACGGATAAAGGTCATTGTCACTAAAGTCTTGGGATCAAATATCCTCGAGTATATAGATAAATGTATATAACCGTCGTAGGAATTGTTCCATATAACACTTGTTTGTATAGATAGATAGATAGATAGGTGCAATAAACAAGGTGAAAATGCGGGGGTCTAACAACCACACCCAACAATTCGTTTAGCAATCTGAGAGGACTTACTCCAATACACTTTCTAGAGAATCAACTAAACAGTCAGACTCAATCTAGAGTAAAGTATATCAAAGAGTTTCAATATCTCCGTTTCACAATGTAATCAGCAAATCGAACAGATAGAAATCCGTGAGCCTTATTATTATGTGAAACAACTTGAACGGTACCAAAGACCAATGTTCAAGTGCCAATCAATGTAAATCAACAAACAGAGGTTGGATATTCTAATTGATTGATCTTAACGCACAACCTGTGATATTTTAATTGTATGACAAAATATAATGCAGAAAAGAAATAACACAGACACCAGAATTTTGTTAACGAGGAAACCGCAAATGCAGAAAAATCGCGGGACCTAGTCCAGATTGAACACCACACTGTATTAAGCCACTACAAACTCTAGCCTACTACCAATTAACTTCGGACTGGACTGTAGTTGAACCCTAATCAATCTTACACTGATTCAAGGTACAGCTGCGCTCCTTACGTCTCCGATCCCAGCAGGATACTACGCACTTGATTCCCTTAGCTGATCTCACCCATAACTAAGAGTTGCTACGACCCAAAGTCGAAGACTTGATAGACAAATCTGTCTCACAACAGAAAAGTCTATAGGATTGAATAAGTCTGTCTCCCACAGAAATACCCAAGAGTTTTTGTTCCGTCTTTTGATAAATCAAGGTGAACAGGAACCAATTGATAACCCGGACTTATATTCCCGAAGAACATCCTAGAATTATCAATCACCTCACAATAATCTTAATCGACTAGCGAAACAAGATATTGTGGAATCACATACGATGAGATGAAGTTGTTTGTGATTTCTTTTTTATCTTGCCTATCGGAGATATAAAATCTCAAGCCAATTATTTCAATTGCACTCAACACGATAGAAACAACAAAATCAGATCACACAACTACAAAGATAATAGTTGGGTCTGGCTTCACAATCCTAATGAAGCCTTCAAGTCTTTAACCTACAGGGTCTCGAGAAGAAACCTAAGGTTAAAGGAGAATCGACTCTAGTTATGCAACTAGTAACACACAGGATGTGTGGGGATTAGGTTTCCCAGTTGCTAGAGTTCTCCTTTATATAGTTTTCAAATCAGGGTTTGCAATCCAGGTTACCTTGGTGACAAAGCATTCAATATTCACCGTTAGATAAAAAAACCTGATTTAACCAAGCTAATGTCTTTCAACCGTTAAATCGAACTTAGCTTGTCACACACAAATGAAATGTATCATCATTTAGGTTTATGTAACCGTACCCAAACGTGTACACCATGTTGGTTCAAAAATAGTTAACCGAGGTTAGCCATATGATTACTCTCATATCAACCTTATTCATCTTAACCATAACTAGTTCAAATGACTCAAATGAAACTAGTTAAAGAGTTGTTCAATTATATAGAAAACACAATTGAAATCAAATCAGTTTGATTCACTTGAATCAATCATGAACATTATAGCCACGGTTTGCAAAGATTGCATTCCTTATGATTTAAATGTTTAAGTTCATGAACTTACCGATTTGACAAAGTAACCAGTTTAAGTATGCGTACGGGTATGCGTACTTAAGCAACCAGATTTGAGTTTGTTTAGTTTCCAAACTCAGCAGAAATTTTCGGCTCGAAAACTTCCGCCAGTATGCATACGGGTACAAATACTTAAGGTGACTAGTTAAGTGTTTGTCAAAACCAAACTCCGAAGAAATTTTCGGTTCGAAAACTTCCGCCAGTATGCGTACATGTACGCATACTTAACCTGTCTCCTTCACCAATTTCGTATACACACATATGCATACACTTGGCTCCCGGTTTATGGATTTATACAGTAATGTGCGAACACACTATATATGCTTATATCCAAAGATGGTTACATTTTCAACTCTTTATTTCAATCATTGAAACATTCTTCTATAATGATAATATCCGTTTTCACACACTGTTAGCATCAAAGCAATTTTCAAGATATTGAAATAATCATTATCGAAACACTCCAAGCCTACATCAAATGATTGTATCACACAAACCATGTAAGATGTTACTCGGTAATTTTCTCATGATATAAGATGAACTTGGTCGAAGCGAAAGCTTACCAACACATATTCCGAGAAATATGTAAGAGAGATATACTCAGCTCGAAATCTCAAATGTGTATAGAGAAAACTATATCGTAACACGACTTATGTCTCAATATAGGAGATAGTAGAAATAAGCTTTCCAAGTGATAGATGAGTTCAAGTATCCACATACCTTTTTTCGAAGAAGTTCCACAAGCTCCCCTTAGTAGTTCTTCGTCTTCAAGAGATGAACGTCGTGAAAACTAAGCTCAAACTACACTATCTATGTCCTGGTCCGAGACATTTATAAATAGGCTAGAAATCAAGACTTATAGTTTTAATCACTAACATTGACAAACATGCTTGAGATAGAAACGCATGCGAGTTCGACCGTGCAATGCTCTAACACGAGGGAATCAAGTATTTGCTACTAACCTTCAATGAAGTTCTCCATAGTTGCCATGGGTCTTCACTCAAGGGTAGCTTTGATTTTATTCCTAAACCTAATCTAGTCTGAAATTGACTTTAGTAAACTAAATCAAGAATATTTTTTGGCATCTACACTTGACAACTAACTTGACATACCAACGCCAGTGGGTTCAACCAAGCAATGCTTTTAAAAAGAGTCCATTAAGATCAGTCTTAGACTTGGAATAAAGCATGATAGTTGAGTATCAGAATTCACCAATGGTCCTTGAAGATCAAACACTGAAGAACAACAGATACGTCTATATCAACAATAATATTTGAATATTTGCTATCTTATTTACTCATATTATCTACCATTTTATCTGCTGAGACATGTTATGTGACTTTAATATTATAATGAATATTGCAAAGAAGAATTCAAGCAATATAGAAGTTGTTGCATAGTAGACTGAGAACAATTCATTGTTAGAAATATCATATTTGCTTGATAACTTCATAAGGAGTCGCGAAATTAGTTTTTATATTCATAAACTGATTTGCTCAGTTTGCGAACTTGAACTTATAAAATAAAAACTTGATGAATATAATCTCAACTTTCATCTGAATTTTTTTCACTTTGGCTGCTAAACATCTCCCGCCTCACCTCGTCTTATATATGTAATTGTGTTTTTACTGATTTTTTAAGTATGCGAATGTGTCTCTCCACATACAAGCAGCTAAATAGTAGATGTACGGTTTCTACTTTTTCCTACTAATTAAAGGAGTGTTTGAAGGATTTGGGTGGAAGGATCTTCCCCCTACTCATAGTAGCATTTAGTGGGGGGAATCTGAAAACATGGTTAGAATGACATTTGGTTGACATTCAGTGTCATTTTTTATGAAACTTAAACAACAATGAATTTGAAGCTAATTTTAGTATCACATAATCATCTTATAAGATCTACCTTCCTACCAAATCTACCACTTCTTATTACAACAGTTGAAGATAAATGATTGAAATTAAAATTTATAAATAATGATGTTCCGTATCTTACGGTGGGATCATTTTTGGTAGGAAGGTATATCTTTGTAAGAGGAAGACAAAAAAAAAAAAAAAAACTTCAGATTCATTGTTGTTCGAGTTTTCTAAGAAACATTACGCCAAAATGTCAACTGAATGTCATTCTAACCATGTCACATGATCCTTCCCTGATTTTTACATTTTCTTTTTGCTTAACTCCTTCACTTTGAGTGAGAACACTCATACCATACATCCCTTTCCCATATGCCCGGCTCTCATTTGTTGCATATATACGTGAATAATTAATGTATTCATCTCAGTTTTTGAAAAACCCTATCTATCTTCAATCATGGTCAAGGGGAGATTGTTATTTGAAAATTAGGGTGAGCATGAGCCAGATTTTGCGTCATCAACATCCAATCCAATAGATGACAGATTTCCAATTTGGCACCTGTATCCAATCCATCATCCAACGGATGGACGGATTTGATGCGGATAACCCGGTAGATTTCTTTTACAATTAAAATTTTAAACTAAAATAAAATAAAATTAACAAAATGACTTGAATAATGACAGATCAAGGAATAAAAGGGGAAAAATGTAACTTAATTTGCGTCTTAAGCGCAAGCCATAAAAGTTTGATGGAAGAAAATGACGAAGAGATAAATCGAGTATATGGCTGACTATTGGAAGTACATAATTAATATCATATGTTATAAAAATATTATAAGTATTTTAAACCTAACGGATGCAGGAGTCTAGCGGATTTTTAAAGGCTAGTTTGGTATTGCTGTGAGAAAACTGCCTTTCTGTTGTGCTGTGCGTTGATGTCTTGTGTTGTGAAAATAAAGTGACATAACGTTTGTTAAACTATAATTTAAACAACACTGTGAAATTAACAAACTGTAAATTATGTTTGGTAAATTGATATTTTAAAGTATCGGTGATGTAATTAATGACGACGTGTTTTAAAAATTAGTTTTAAATATGTTATAATTATGATAATTATATTCTACTATATTTAATAAAATATAAGTAATATTAATAAAAAAGTCTTTTATTTTATTTTTCAATTCGTACAAAGCCTTGGTTAGTAACCTAGCAACAAGCTGGGCACCAACACCCTTTTGAATAGCAATACACAATCTATAAAAAAGAAATTTACCTACACCACTACTAGCATCATAACTAAGTAAACAATTCTTTAGTCTCTTAAAAAAACACAAAATATCACCACTAATCTCTCCTAGAGTAGAGAAGGCTAGAACACCCAAACCATAACCATGTGATACACATTTGTCCAGATATTTAGTACGTTTGCGCAGAACAACATTCGAAACAGCTTGACCCGGAATGAAAGCACGAATTCCATCACCAGTGAACGGTGAGACGCCAGTGACATCCATACAAACATCTTGGCCATTCTCCCAATTGTAAACAAGAATATCTGCAGGACGCAAATCTGTATTATTATCTGACAAAAATCCAAGGGTCACTTCTTTACGCGCAGGCACACCAGCCTTGTAACAAATGTCAGCAATTACATCTCGTACAAGATCGTGTCTAAACTTGAGCCCCACATCTTTGTCACAATGGAGAGCGTGATCACCAAAAATATCCATAGGTCTATTACAGATTGAGCAAAGACCACCTACGAAAAATAAGGGAATACCAAGGCGGTAGCAAACTACGACTCTAAATTGTCTTGGTCCGAGGCACTGATTCAGACCACTAATAGGTACAGCCAAAAGATAATCTTGTGCATGCTTAATACGGTTGCATTGCCACATAATGGAATCTCTTGTAGACATTGAAAATTGGATGGGAACTTGCTTCTTAACTGCGTCAATATAAGTAACTGCCAAGGAGTGCATAGAAGGGGAGGCAGTATCGTCAACGCAATAATTAGAAGGAGGTCTACATACCTGAATGAAGTTCTGAAGAGCCAAATGATAAGCCGATCCTTTATCTGATGGGAATAATCTACCAAGTATTATATTCTAATCTGGAACAGTCTAGCTTTGGGAAGCAAGATAACAGTAGGTGTGAGTGTCCGCCATAGTATAGATGTCAAGGCCGCCATCCTTAATAGGCAAAGTAGATAATCTCTGTTGCAAAGGCCCAAAACCAGCCCCATCTCCTGTGATCAAAAGTCTCAAATACTGAAATAAATGGTCATCAAAGAGTTCAGTGGCTTGTTGTAGGGCTGCGGGATTGGTAGTATGCATTGCAAAGTATAATATGGACACACCGGTGCAATTGTGGAGTAATAACATCTCACTTTGGGGATCCTTGAGTTTTTTGATGGCGGACATTAACTGGATGGTCTTGTGAACCCTGTTCAGCATCATATCACTGGTAAAATTCAGGTCCATACTCACTGGTCCCCCCAAAAGTTTAACGCCATTAGCAGGTCTTCCAATATCCCGAGGAAAAACACCTTCTGCAATACTTCTGGGATCAATAGAAGGCTAAAAAACCTCCGTTTTCTTTATATTGAGATGTAATCACCTCCGTTTTCTTTATTTATTATTTTATTTATTTAAATAATATCTTTATCTTTTATAATTATTTTTATCATATCAATTAAGAATATCATGATTGTGGTTTGCTTCAAAAAAAAAGTTGTTGTAATTATTATTATCTTATTATGTACTATTTTAAAAGAAAAAAAAAATGAAAAATAGAGGAACAAAATAGAAGTTAGAAATACAATGATAAGCGTACAATAGTCTAGGGTTATAATAAAATAACATGGTTAAAATAGAGAATCAATTAATTTAAATTACAACTTCTATTTTTCCAGCTTTTAAAAACTAGTGCTGAGTAGCTTTTAAAAGCATGTCTAAAATGGAAGTGCTTCTGTCCAAAAGTATTCTCAATTTTTTTTACCAAACACAATTTTTGGTAAAAGTTTGTTACAAAGTGTCTTTGATAGAAAAAGCAATCCAAACGGGGCTTAATAGTGCATCCACATCCATTCCAAAATTCATCGGATCCCAAATATTACATTTGCATCCAATCCACCAGTACATTCGCATCCAATACAAAACCCTTCGGATCCCAAAAAATACATCCGCGTCCAATCCACTAATTAACAGTCCGGGCATCCATCCAGAAAAATGCGGATTGGCCGGACGGAAACCACAGATACCGTCCTTCGCCCCTAGGTAACACAGCCATTAAGAGCATGCAAGAGGAAAAACAGGCCCAATATATAAATTTGAGATGTTTATGGAGCTATTTTATTCAAGACCTTGCTTCAGGTCCTCTACCGCCAGGACCTTAGAGATGAATAGTACTACTAGTTCAGTCAGGCAAAAATCTGCCAATAACACAGACGCAAGAGTTAAAAGACCAGGTGAAACCATTCTATCTTATTCTCATTTCATAATTCTTATTTCTGGCACAACCTGAATTTACTATCTCATTCTCATTTCATAAGTCTTATTTCTGACAAAACCAGCAAATCACATGTTTTTCCTGGAATCCTATTATTGGGGTTGTAGGAGAGAGGGACTTTGGGGCTTAAAATACTAATTGCAGCCAAAACATGATAGGGGGAGACCTCATCCATGTATAATATCAAAAATACCCTTACCCGTAAATCAATCAAAATCTAATTTTTTTAATCAATTATCTTCTCCTACTCTTAATCATATATCATGATAATCATACTATCATCATGATGAAGATGATAATCATAAAAAAAAACTTAGACCTATTACTCTTTTTCCTCTTTTCTTCTTCTCCATCGTGTCACGATGTCATTAAAACAAAAAACTAACAAAACCCGTCATTTATCTTTACTTTTGATTGCCAAAATGGTTCGATTAGATTAAATTAGAGTTTAAAAAAAATAAATTTCTGAAACTGTTTACGGTTGGGAGTTCTTAATTTCCCAACCAATAATCATACTTTACGTCTTAGAAAATAGGATTTCCTAACCGTAATTTGGTTTACGGTTTGGACAATTAAAATCCACGGGCCGTAGAATGCTGTTTACGGTTAGGAAATCCTAACCGTAAGCAATTCTGATAATCACGAAAAAAAAAAAGAAAAAAACAGAGGTTGGGGTTTCGGTTAGGATTTCTTAACCGTAAATCAGAAATACGGTTGGGAAAATTAAAATTCCCAGTCGTAGATGTTGTTTACGGTTAGAATTCCTAACCTTAAGTTGACAAAAAATTCCAGAATGAAAATATTAGCATTTTAATTTTGTACTCGATCTTGGAATGAGTACGAGTTTATTAATGAGTAACTTGATACTCAATTTCTAAAAGAATATCAGATCATATTCGACTCTATCAGATCATGCTCGATTCTAGAATTTTATACCCGATTTCAAAAAGAGTATAATTTCATACCCGATTTCAAAATGAATATAACTTTATACGTGATTTCAAAATGAGTATAACTCTATACTCGATTTCAGAGTGAGTATAACTTTATACTCGATTCAGAAAAGAGTATAAGTTCATACTCGATTTAGGACCGAGTACAAAGTGATAAAATGACTAAGTTCATTTCTCTGGTTATAAAATGAGTGCAAGTATATAATCAATCTAAAAATAGTTCAACTATATACTAATTTCATATGGAGTAGAGCTAGGCTGAGAAATGTTAAAGTCTTAGCCGTAAATATGGTACACGGTTGGGAAACTAGGAAATCCTAACCGTAAATGTATGTTTACGGTTAGGATATTCTAGCCGAATGTACCCCACCACCTGTAGGTTTTTTGTATTACGGCTTGGTCGACCTATTAATTTCCTAGACGCAATTGGAAAGCGGTTAGGAAACCCATACGTATATTTTTTACAGTTGGGAAAGTACCTAGCCGTATTTTACTCTGATAACCAAAAAAACAATGGACTCCTAATTACAGCTAGGTATCATGTCTGTAACTCAGCCGTAACATTCTGGGAAATATAACGGCTAGAAGTTATTCACTTCCCATCCGTTATTTGTATTTACGGCTGGAAAGTTCCTCAATTTCCAACCGTGGTTATCTATTTACGGCTGGTTCGACACATTTTCCTAGCCGTAACAGGTAACAAACTCAGATTTTGCTTTGATTTTTAATGGATTTGAATCGGTAAAATTTCTATTGGGAGTTGATTATAAAGTTTTCCTGAGCATTGTGACGAAGGGTTTCATCATTTTTCTTCAAAGTTTTTCAAAAAAATTTCACCTAAATCACCCTTTTTCCTTCTTCAAAATCCAAAAAAATCAAAATTTGATCTGCAAAAGATTAATGATTTGACTAGTTTAATCCATTCACTAATACTGATTAGTTAGTTTAATCATTTTAATTAGCACTAATCAATTGAGAGTAGATTAGGCATTACAAAAAAATAAGATGAAGGGTTCTATGAGTTACTATTTCATGATCCCATAAAGCCCCCAAAAAATCACCCATTTAAAGCCCCGATAATAGGATTCATGCGTTATACCTGCGCAAGGTCAGTATTTGCAAGTTCGAATGGCTTCCGAGGCTTATTCAATGCCTGGTTATAAAGAACATAAAGAAATTTCTTGTTTTGATTCATAAGAATAAAAATGATCCCAATTAAACATTTTTCAATATAGTAGGCTTCTGGATTCAAATTCAAACACAATTAATTCCTTGATTATGCAATGCGAGACAATTAACAATGAACTAGCTCTTCTCCGAGATCTTTCAACGAAACAAAGTTATTCATATGAGGAATTGCATCACTAATCCCTTCTAGACTTTTAGCATACAATTGTCTCTTTAAATCTCTATCTTTAGGGTCATAACAAGAGAGAACCCTGCGGTGCCATACCAGAATTTCATTCTTTGTTAGGGACAATAGATGACATTTTGTGTTTAATTGTGAATGATCCCATTTTCTGCTGAACTTCTTGATCCAAATAAAAGACTTATAGTAGGTATGCTCTTCTTCTTTTTTACATGTATTACTCCCGCAGTTATTCAAATTTTTCTTCTCGAATACCCATATATCCATCATGCATTCACCTTTCTTTATGCAAGGAACACACAGATACAGATTATCTCCGAGCGACCCAAGCTTAATATACCTATATAAATCGGAAGGAACACGGCAAGATGGTGATGGGAGATACCCAAATGTTTCATCTGTTAAATCAAAGGCTACGATATCAATGTCCGGTTTCTCATTTAACCTCTCAGGTTCCTTGTAATTTAACCAATGAAGAGCCTCATTAGCATAAACGCCCGAGTCCTCGAATGAATAGGTAAAGTTTGGTATGTTCCTCCAGCGAGGCGGATTTTGCAAAAATAAAACATCACACACATATTTTCCCCAAAATACTTGGCCAGATCTTGCAAACTCTTTTGCATTGCGAGGCGGATTTTGCAAACTCTTTTGCACTGCAAGTGAGTATCTCTGACTGATCCATCGTCCCCTTTTCGAACAAAAATTGAGTTCTTATCACCAGCTACCAGATGCGAAGTAAGGATGCAGTAAAACAAAAGACTTGACCAAAAACCTTCCCTGACAATCTTTTTACTCTCGGAAAGACAACAAAAAGACTGGAAAAGAAAACCTGTACTGCCGCGGACTTCCTTTCCCGTGGTCTAAAATTTGTTGTGTTTCCTTCATATATATTAAAAATGGGGTTTCTAATGCTAAGCCTAGATAGAGACAAACTAGGAAACTACCCCATTTAAGACCAGCTGCTTATAATTCAACAGGCGTACAAATAGAAGTCCGAAATGGAAAATTTGCCATTTGGTCCTAGGCCCAAATAAATAGTTATAGTAGGGTCCTTCCAGAAAAACAAGTTATCTATAGGTCCATAGTAATTTAATATTGTCCAATTACCCCATTACCCTTGGTCTTTCGTACGTGTGCTAACAAAAAGACTAAAAATTTAGTTCTCTCTCCAGAAACACAATGTTTCTCTCGGTTTCTTCTTCTTCCTTTTGCTCGTTCTTTTCTCTTTTGTTCGTTGGTAATTGCAGTGAAGATCCAAGATCGAAAATCAGTGGTTTCCCATATTAAATCTTCAAACACTACTGAAATCATCAAAATCCTGATTTTTAGTAAAAAAATTACAAAAATATATTGAATTGATGACCTAAACTTTTCAATTTCAAGCAATAAATAAGAAAATCTACACAACAATGGTGACAACAAGAAGAAAATCAACAGAAAACTAAAGGAGGAGTGATAGAAGATGATTTTGAAGATTCAGCAGCAGAAAAAAAAATTTAAAGTTTGGTCCAGCGGTACATATATGATGTACTGGAAAAAAAATCTTAGTTTGATTTGTTATTATTCATAAATTCGTCAGTTACTTTACTTTGACATGCAGTCGATTTTTACAGTGTGAACTGTTCATATACGTTGTACTAAAAAAATTGTGACTTTCATATATTCATCACTTATTCGGTACATTTATGATTTATATTGTTTACTGCAAGGAAAATTCGAGAACAATTGCACGACACTGCAAAACTTAAGTGAAACTTTTTCAGTACATATTTTTTATACTGCTTTGATTTGATTTGACTTAGGAATGTCAAATAAATAAGAAAATGATCATTTAACAAGACCAAGAAGCAAAACAAAAACATAAAAAGAAAAAGAAATAACAGAAACTTTTGGACAACTAGATTCGCACTTTCCTCCAAGTTACAAAATTTACCATTGACATTACTTACTGGAATCCTCTTTTTTCAAGAATCCTCACAGTAATCTGGACATGCCTCCCATAACATAAAACAAACCTTAGTGGAATATGCTTAGTGCCACGAGTTTCCAGCTTTCCCTACCACCCTTCCAGCTTTCCCTACCACCCAACGAGCCACTGCTAGCCGAAACACTCCCTACTGCTCCACTTCCGTTGAACCTTTTCCTCCCAAAGCACCAACAGCCTCATCATAAGAAATGTCGAAAATGTCAGATCCAATTCAACCTGTCCTCTTCGAGTCTACACCAACATTGTCAGCAGCGACCTCATCATTCTGAGGCACCACTCAAAATCCAGGAAATTGAATGAGGCACAATTGTTAGTACAACATATATGTACTGTTTAATGACTACTCTGCGAAGTAGCTTGAGAGATTCCACTGTAGTGCTAGTGGCTGCATGGGCTTCATGAGCAGTGTATTCGTAATGTAAAGAATCTGTGTTTAATTGGGGCACATAATATGTATTTATAAAATTGGTGCAGCAAATATGTACTCAAAACAAGAGTATATTCTGTCTGCACTAGAAAATGATGACAATATGTTGGAATCTTGCAATCAGCATGCTAGTTAGCTATCAACAGTGGTGCCGCAAATTAAATTACCATGGTATACAAGGGGCAACACACCCTTGATCCCCTTTTCGATTGCCAGTTGCATAAAATGCTAAAAAAAAATTAAGAATACATCAGCACACTTAACTACCCTCAGTAACAACCTATGCGTTACACCTTCATGCAAATTTACAGCTAGTTTGGAACTAATCACTGATTGCTAATCATTACCTGACCATCGGAACCAACAAAAAAATACTTTATTATGAATAGGAGAAGGTGTCAAAGCATTGACATTACCCTTGTGGCAAAGAATGTGTCTGGAAAGGAATTTCTTGTTCACCGTCCCAAAACTGTACACTACCAATACTATCTCGACTAACCACAGTACCGTACCTAGAAGAAAAAACACAATGATTAACGACTGCAAATCGAAACAAGACAAAATCAGTAGATGATTGAATATTAAACAACTTCTGCCAAAGATTTTTGTTCCTGCAATACAAACGAAATGGCAATATTAAACAGTCTAGATTTGGAACACAAGTTAAATCAGTCTTACTGGTAACCACACAAGTTATTGAAGTAACACTCAATGCAAAGTAAAACTTTGGAATTCATCTAGTGCAAATGAAAGATCCGTAGTGCGATTACAAATCCACAACGCCTAACACCAGCTACCCAAATAGCAAAAAACGAAATGCCAAATCCGACAAAATTAGTAATTAAGAGTGCAACCTCAGTCAGATTGTATAAACTATTTGTTTTGGCTCCTCCAATATATTTGAGAAATAACACAGAACAACATTTATACAGTGATTTTTTCTTGAGTGTGGCGATTATACACTGAGAAGTATCACAGTATATCATTTATACACTTATTTTCTCAGGAGTGCAGTGCTTATACACTGATTTTCTATTAAATTATGGGCTAAAGGAGGTAATCTCTGTAGCTCACCAAATACGACAATTGCCAATTATATACTCTATAGTTATACTGCAGATTTTTATTTTTATGAAGATGAAAATTGTATTCAGAATTTCTTGTTTGCAAGGTGGCTTGGCAAGTTACTTTCTCAATTATTACATGCATATGCACCATCGGCTAATGGACATGTTATCGAGAACTTAAAGAAATGCTTCTAAAAAGAGTATTTAGTTATGTGCAAGTGTAATCAAAATAAGATCAAGTAGCAGATACAATAGGAACAAATGGAAATTGATTTTTAGGAGTACGTCATTTATGTACTATGAAAAATTCTTATTCCCCGATTCATAGAATGCCAGCAAATCTACAAAATTTCATAGTAACATTATTGGTATGTTCACACAACATAACCTATGCGTAATGCAAAGAAAGGAAATTCTTCCTTTCACAACGGTCAGTACATATTAGCTAGACTCATACTTTCATTGGATTTTAAACATCATAACAGGGATTGCATTCTAAAATACAACTAATTCCATCTAAAACCTTTGCATAATGCTAAGATAACAATTTTTCCTTTCACAACTGTGTCAGTACATATTTGCTTCACTCATATTTCAGTGGATTTTAAGTATCATAACAGGGATAACATTTGAAAAGATAACTAATTCCATCTAACACCTATGCATAATGCGGCACAAACACAAATCAGGCTAATGTAATTTCATTTTGGCAAATGGTGCACTTGTCTTCACAGCAGAGAGATGAGTCTGTAGTAAATCATGGTGTACTGTAACTTACATAATAAGAGAGAATAGACTTACATATCTTGTAGATGTTTTCTTTAGATCTCTTGTTTGTTCATCAAATGCTTGTAAAGTCTAGTAGCACCACCACCTTTTGAGTACAGAATGAACAACACCATTAATGAAACGGAATAGAAAAAATTTAAGTGAAGTCGTGGCGAAGATCTCAAAGATCTAATTTAACAAAACCAAAAATTACCAAAAATCAAAAAATAAACTCAAGATAATCCTCTGAATATGAAATCAAAAACAACAATATTAGAAGCACTACTGTCAGCTAAATCATTGACAAGGACCACTACTCAGTCATTGGTTTAAACTACTCCTAAAAGTTATGAAATCTGTACATGTGTATGAAGGCTTTGCCACATATAAAGTTAGGAAGTACGAAGTACATCGTTTATGCAACGATTTTCTCTTGAGTGTAGAGTTTATAACTTGAGAAATAGCACAATATATCAATTATACACTGGGATTTTGTCAGCGGTGTAGCGCATATACACTGGTATTTTGTCAGCGGTGAAGCATATATACACCTTGACTTTTCAGCAGTGCAACATATATATACATTGTGTCTTTTTAGCAGTGCAGTGTATATACACTGTGACTATCGAATGTAAACTAAACGAGGTTTAGGATTGTGGAAACATTGGCATTAACATATGCACAAGGTTAAACTAGTACTCCATAACGTTACTCTTTCACAAAATGACTACCATTCTAATCAAATTTCTAAATGTTGTAATTATGGGCGAACCTGTGTATGAAAGCTTGTCCTATACAAGTTTAGTAAACATTGAGTTGTTGCTGCTGCACTTTCATATCCATGTAGAAGGCATTTATGTAGGAGCTACAAAGACTATCTCTCCATGCCTGTAAAAAATGAAAAAAATGCAACATCAGAAACATCTTAAATCTAAAAATTCAAGTACAGTTGTTATGCATTGTTAAAAAAATCCAGTACAGCTGCTATGTAGTGTATGTTCTACTCTAGTCTCAAACATACTGCGCTGGATAGTAGTGTGAAGACGGGTATGCAGTAAGAAGAAAAATTACTTCAATAAAAAATCCAGTATAGTTGTTATGCACTGCTCAAAAATCCAGTACAGTTGTTATGTATTGTATATGTTTTATTCTATAATTTTGAACATACTGCATTGGGTAGTAGTGTGGAGATTACCAGCCTATGATTTTTCAGTAAACCAAATATACTCGCATCAAAAATTAACTCGCATGATGGGTACTATACTCGCATCAAAAATTAACAACAATTTCAGAGCCAAAATCACAAACATATACAACCAACAAAAACATAGGAATATATCAGAACTGAAACACTTTCAATTCAGTATTTCATATGTACTGCTAGATCATATGAATTAACTGAGTATACTATGAACACAACAGAATTACAAGCAATTATTTTCAGTATTCCATATATGTGCTTCTGGTTCGTAAACTAAAAATCAATTGCATGTCAAAAATAACTTATAAATCTATGAATCTAACAGAATAAAAACAACTCCATTCCAGTATTGGATACAGGTACTTCAGCATCAAACAAAAAAAATAATAAAACAATGAATATAACAAAATTAAACCAGTTTTTTTCTTCAGTATACCCGTTTATGTACTGCTGAATCAAATAATCTGTAACAACAAACAATCATGATTTTAACAAAAAAAGAAACAAAAAACAAAATTATGGCTATATTACTGAATAATCTAAACAATAACAATTTTTGTTCCCAAATCAACACATCAATTCTTCCTATAACTTTTCAGTGGCCAAAGTGAGATCCATTAATCCACTACCAAACGTAACAGATCATTACATCGAACCAATTCACGGATCAACAATCAAACATCCAAAATTAGATCTATTTTACCAGACTGTAACTAGTAGATCGAATCCAACAAATCACTCAAATTTCAGTAAAAACCAATTAATTGATGATAAAAAGAACTCGAACAGCAAAGAAGAAGATACTGAAAATATCAAAACCCTAAGAAAATAATAAAAAGAAGACTAAATTAAGAATCTCACCATTTTTTAGGGTGTTAGAAATGATCAATCGAAGGAGATACAGAGAATACATCTAGGGAACAAAATCTTGCGCGGATAAACTGATTAATCGATCAAAGACCTCGTAAGAATCGAAGGAGATACAGAGAATACATCTAGGGAACAAAATCTTGCGCGGATAAACTGATTAATCGATCAAAGACCTCGTAAGAATCTTCATCGCAAGTCGCCAGAGATCTTCAAATCGAGAGAGACAATAGAGAAAATGATGAATTGTGAATTGGTCTGTAAAGTAGAAAGGTTATTTCTGATATTTTTAAATTACACATAAATGTTCCCGCACGTGTACAGGACCCGGGATTAAAAAGTTGGGTCCATTTTTCTATTTTCTTTTTATTATGGACCTTTGGTTACTGGGCTTTAGTGGGTGGACCTGCCACTAATCAATACTAGGATATTAGTACCTATAGGTAATTCCTACTTCTGAAATAGGCATTACAAAACAATTAAAATTGGCACAAATCCACACCACACCCATGGATAAAAAGAAACAAAAAAGAATTAATAATTCCTAAATTCCACCGTGGTAGCGGTCAGTTCACATAATACATGAACATGACTTGTGTCACCTCAGTGGCGGAGCCAAGATATTTGAATTGGGGGGACAAATATGAATGGGAAAAAAACGATTCAGTCCAAAATCGCATAAAAAAGAACAGATTAGTCTACCCCGATCCAACTAGGAACAGATTAGTCCAAAAAATGTATAAAGACGCTGCTGACCTCCACACGTGTTTCATAAAGAACACGTGCAGCGAATGGAATCAGTTTTGTAACTGACACAATGAACGTGGTTGCGACACGTTTGCTCAAAAAAGAAACTGAATTAAAGATTAAAAACTGCGGCGTAACGGACAAAACAATAAATTCATTTTAATTGTTTTACAGACTAAAAGCAGAAGTAAAAAATCGGGTGAAATTTTGGAGACAAACCCTAGAAATTTCTTCAAATTATTGAAAAAATTTCTTCAAAAACCCTAAAATCTTACGAATCAAAACATCTAGATGAGTGCAGTATCAGTAACATCATGTTGAGAGGAAAAAAGTAGCTTCAAAGACAAACGCAACACCAACAGTGGAAGATTCAACATCAACTGAAGAAGAAGATTCAACAGTTGCGGTAGAAGAAATTCAAAAATCCACATCACCAAGAACGAGATCAAAGTCAGCATTAAAAGATTCAACACCAATTTCATCCCCAACTCCATTAGTTGCAGCAGAAGAAATTCGGAAATCAACAGGACCAAAAACGAGATTGAAGAGATCATTAGAAGATTCAACATCAATTTCAGTACCAGAAACTTCAAAAACATCACCAGCTAAGAAGAAATCAAATCCTTCAAAGCCTTCAAATCCTCCAAAGCCTCCAAAGTCTTCAAAGCCTTCAACATCTGTTAAAAGAAAAAAGGCAACAATTCAAGTCCAGTTCTGTCTATTTTTGAGCAATTTTTATTCAATTTCTTGTATCGGTGTATAGATCTGTATACCGCCATGTTGTTGCAGTGATTCATGTCTAGTTCTATCTGTTTTTGAGCAATTTTTGTGGGAATTGTTGTTGGTGTGTACAAATCTGTACACCGCCATGTTGTTGCAGTGATTCATGTCTAGTTCTATCTTGTTTTTGAGCAATTTTTGTGGGAATTGTTGTTGGTGTGTACATACTAGTACACCACAATGTTGTTGCAGTGATTCATGTCATGTTCTATCTGTTTTTTAGTAATTTTTATTGGAATTATTGTTGGTGTGTACATACTAGTACACCACAATGCTGTTGCAGAGATTCATGTCATGTTCTGTCTATTTTAAAGATGTTTTTGTAGCAGTGTACTGGTTTGTACACCAGCATGCTATTTCACCTTCATATGGCCTAATGTGTGTGTTGTTCCGTCACTTGTGTTTACCGGTGTACACACCTTTGCACCAGCATTCCATTTCACCTTTATTTGGCATGTTGTGTGTGTTGTCAACCTGTTGTGCCGTCACTTGTATTTACTGGTGTACATATCTTTGCACCAACATGCTATTTCATCTTCATATGGACTAATGTGTGTGTTCTCAACATATTATCCCATCGTTTGTGGTGCTGGTGTACACATATTTGCACCAGCATGCTATTTCACCTTTATTTAGCCTGTTGTGTGTGTTTTAAAGCTGTTTTTGATAGATTTATGTATGAGTGTAAATATTTGTACACGCACATTGATTTATGGCATGTTGTGTGGGAAAAAATGTTGTTTTAGGTAGTTTTCTGTAGGAGTGTACACAGCTATACACCTGTATGATATGGTCCTATTATGTGTACAGTGATATGATTTGTACTTATGAGTATAATGAATGTATTATTATTCTTGGTTCATTTTCGTAGATACCAACAAACCATATAGGTCAAGTTTCCATCCGATCAGTGACTTTGTGAATAGAAACTTTGAGGAAGATGAAACAAAAAGAGGAGGAAAAGTATGGTTTACCGATTATCAATTACAGAAGCAAATAGAAGGACCATTCTGGCCTATTGTAGATATCTTTGTCCACAAAAAAGCAGATCAGACAGATGGGAAAGATCCAACTGAAAAGAGAGATGATATATGGACTAGGAACCCAAACTCAATCCTTAAAATTGTGATACAGTATCGCCATGAAATTTGTGAAGAAGGGGTACATTATTTCATGTTTGATACTCCCAATAAGAAAAAGAAAGTGGCAGTAAAGAGTGAACCTGAGGATTTATTTCTACTTTATGGGATTAAGATGGTGGCAAAGGAACTTGAAAAAGGATAAGATGTAAAAACTGCAGCGAAAAAAATACGGTCCGCTGATAAAACAGATTGCCTCTTAGGAAACGAAATTAGCTGGGAAAAAAAGATGTGGAGGAGGAAATCATACGTATCATGAAGCTAAACCCAAAGTCACCATTGGATATTCAAAGAAACGCTGAAGACTTAGTGGTGTTGTTCACTATGTACTTGTGTATCACTGTATTTTTTTACCCAGGCAAATGGAAGTATGATTAGCAAGAACCAGTTTGCACATTTTTTTGAGTCTTTCGATAGGATGAACAAAACTTGTTGGACAGTTCATATACATGAGTATCTCATGGTGTGCATTGAGAAACATCAGGATTCACCACTTAAAGTTAATGGTTGTGTGGTTTATCTGTTAGTGAGTTTACATGTGCACACAGTTGTACACCTGATATATCCATTCACCATTTTAAATAATTATGTTCATTGTGTTTGTTCCTTTCTCTTACATTTCTAACTATTCACCTATTTGTTAATGCAGCATTGGTTTGCTGAACACAACAAAAGCATGAATCCAAGCAACGAGGAAGGTGTGCCAAGGCTTCTTAGGTGGATTATCAGCGACGTCAGTAATACAATTGAGAAAGACCTGAATGACGCCATGAAAAAGGTATCTCAAAAAACTTTCTTACAATAGTATATGTACATTGATATACACCTTTAATAAGGTGTACAAGATTGTACATTGTTGATAGATTTCAAGAAATTTGTCTTGTGTACAACAATGTACACTCCTACAACATGTGTAAAAAATTGTACAACCGTGATCAATATTGATACTTTGGCATGTTTTCATATGCAACCAGGATGGGTGAAGGCTTATACTGATGAAGAGCGATTACTTTTGGATGAGTACCGGAGGCAGAAACAAGAAAATACCATAGATGTTATGAAGGAAAATTTGCGCATTTCAGATATGCGAAGAAAGGAGTTGGATGAGGAGCTTACTGAAGTTCAGGAGAGGTAAGAAAGGCTTCTTAATTTCATTGAAGAGAAAAGACTAAAGTTAATGAAGTTGGTCGAATGAGCTTGACTGAAAGAGAAGTGAATGATTTTCGTAATTACATTTTGGATGAAATCTTTAAATGTGCAAAGGAAATACGGCTTGAAACTGAGGAGGATGAGGAGATTGAGGAGCATGAGGAGGAGAAGGAGGAGGAGAAGGATGGGGAGGAGCACAAGTAAGGTGGTGATGATGGTGATGACAATGACAAGGAGGAGCACAATGAAGATGGTGATATGCATGATCATAATGATGATGATAATGATGATGATGATGATGATGGTGATGACAATGACAAGGAGGGTAGCAAGGGTGATGATATGCATGATCATAATGATGATGATAATGATGATGATGGTGATGACAATGACAAGGAGGGTATCAAGGGTGGTGATGACGAGCATTGAACTGAATCTGAAAGGAATGAAGTTCCGTCTGAAACTCCTGAAAAGCAAAGGTACAACATCATTTTTTTAAATATGCAAGTCATTTCTTTTTTTATGTGTGTACATATCCGCACACCAGTGTGTGAAAAATAATACCTTTTCTCAAAACTTGAATCTTTTTAGCACTCCTTCACCAAAGACCAATGAGGCAAATGAAGAAGAGGATGGCAAGGATGGAACAAGCCGAGGAGTTGAGTCTGAAACTAGTAACAAGTCGAGGTATGTGTAGCTCGCATTTCTTCTCATTTTCTATATATGTGTACCAAGATGTACACCTTAGTGATTTCTCATTTTCTAAAAAATTTGCATTTTTTTCAACAGTCTTCTGCCGAAGGAAGTTGAAATCCCTGAAGGTCAAGAAGAGCATATGAACCTTAATGACTTCAAAGTAGCTGGGTGTGAAGCTGCTAACAAGCAAAGGTATAAAGAAAATGATCTCAGTTTTTTTTTCAGCATGTGTGTACAAGGATGTACACCTTTGTGACTTCTTCTAAATTTGTGTACATACCTTTACATTGGTTTAAAACTCTATACACCATTGAAAATTCTCATAAAATTTTCATTTTTCAGTACTTCTATGCCAAAGACAAGTGTAATCAATTAAGATAAACAAGACCAAGTGAACCTTGATGACCAGAATGTGATGGATGGCACTCGAACATCTGAAAATGATGAAGCTACTATAATTGCAGCTGAAGCCATATGTCAGTTGGATCCTAAAGAAGTCATTTTCCTCACACAAGGAGAAGAGACAGAGAATGAGACTTATAAATCAATTGAGGACCTTCTAGATAACTTGTCTGAAACTGTGTTCGCAAAGCTTGAAAAAGGTTGTTACAGAACGACACCATCTGAAGTGAAGGAAAAGATGGCAACCCTGATCCACCGCCACGATTGTCCAAGCTTTATTATTGATCCAAGAAGATACAAAAGAAGAGTCGTCCCAAAAATCATTATCCAATGAAGATGTACGAGAAAGGATCGTTGAAGAAGCAGTGCAGTTCATCCAACAAAATCATACTGAATTTTTAGCAGCCAAGAGGTAGAAAAATAGAAGACGGCTCCAGTGAGGACAAGAGTAGGGAGGATGAAGGAAGCAGAGATGTTGAAGACACAAGCGGCTGGCAAGTTGTCCAAGACACCACAAAAGAGAAATGCAAAAAGAAAGCTAGATCCTGAATTCACTGCCGAGGGTAAAACCAAACGAGTTATGATAAAAGCAGATCCAAAAGGCAAGGGGATCAAAGAGGGACAAGAACCAGGCTATCCCGCACCAATAAAGAGAAAAGAAGATGATTATCGTCCTCACAATCCACTGTCAGATGTTCGTCTATCACCATTATACCATGATATGCAACCAGGACAAGACAAAAAAAATGGTACAAAAATTCTTCGACTATGCAAGCCTGGAGTAAGTTCACAAAACACCATGATTTAATCTTATAAAAAAAAATTATGTGCACAACTTTGTACATCATGTTAACATTTCCTTTATGTTTCCGCAGCTCTGTAGCTTGGGAACTAACAAGACTGGATGATCCAATAGTCAAGGAGGATATTTTGATTGCTGGAAGAGTACTTCGTGAAATGATGTTCAACAAATATCTGGACCAAGAGGTACTCCAGTTCTACATCTATCAACGTAGAAGATCGCTTGTCAGAGATAGCATTCGTCATCTGGATGACAAAAAGTACCTGAGCTGTGAAATTATGAGTCCTACTGCATGTGTAAGTTTCTCAACACAAATAAGAAATGTCATATGTAGTTACTTTAATATTGTGTACATAGTTGTACACCTAATTGACATGGCGTGTTCTATGTGTTTTTAGATTTCTTTAGCTGTGTACATTGATGTACACCAATATGCATCTATGATTGACACATGGTCTGTTAACTGTTGATTGTTAGATTTATTTAGATATGTACATAGATTTACACCAATATGCATCTATGATTGACACATGGTCTGCTAATTGTTGATTGTTAGATTTATATAGGTGTGTACATAGGTGTACACCTATATCATACATGGATATACAGTCTGTTTCCAGGCTTACAATGTTTGATTTGTTAGTTTTCTGTAGTAGTGTACATGCTTGTTAGTTTTCTGATTAAGGTGAGCCTAATTAATTTTGTTTTCTAACAAATTATTAATTGCAGTACTATGTCAAGTATAATTTCACCAGCGAGGTGCAAAAGCTTGTGGTTGATTTCATAAGGGACATGCCTGAGAATCTGGAAGTTCTTGTAATCCCTATCAATCACTCTACAGATCAAACGAGGATGGGATTGCACTGGTCACTTTTGAATTTTGAATTCGAAACTCAGGAATGGAAATGGTATAACTCGTTACACTCAGAAAATGAGCAGTCATATCAAGACGATGCAAAGCAACTAGCAGATGTGGTACAAGTGGAACTCAACAAGAAGAGAGCATTGAAGGGTCAACCACCTATAGAAGAGCACGAATTAAACATCATGCCATTCCCTTCACAAGGAATCAACCCCGACTGTCTAATATATACTTGTTACTTTATGAAACAAAGTATGAAGACAACAAAAGGTATGGAAAGAGATCAGCAGAGGGCCGAAGACATTTTTCAGCAAATGAGATCAAAATTGGTGGCCAAGATGTTGAAAAAAGTCGGATGTTATGAAAAGGTGTGGGATATAGCAAAGGATGAGGAGCATAAGCAGTGGCACAAGACTATAGGAAAGCAACCATTGAAGAGGAAGAAGAGTTTTTAATCTTCATACAAGATCACTTTCTGAATTTCTTCTAAACATTTTTAATCTTCAGAGAACTTTTTAAATTTCAGTTTTCAACTTTCTGTTTAAGACTTATCACTATTATAAAGACCTTGAATTAATGTTTTTATTAGTTTCTGTTAGAGCATAGCTCGGTCAACCTCGCATGCGTTGCTATATCAAGCATGTTTGTCAATGTTAGTGATCAAAACTATGAGTCTTGATTTCTAGCCTACATAGCTAAGTCTCGGACTAGGATAAAAAAGTGTAGTTGAGCTCAAGGACTTCATGACGATTCATCATACAACGACGAAGATCTATACAAGGAACCGTGGAACTTCATCAACAAAAAGGTATGTGGATACTTGAGCTTATCTATCACTCAAAAGTCTATCTCTTCTATCTCCTACTTCTTATGAGACAAAAGTTGTATGCTATATAGACTAGATCATACACATTTGACATTTCGAGCTGAGCATTCATTGCTTATCTTTTTCTCGAAATCGTGTGTTGGTAAAGCGTTTCGCTTTGATCAAGTTTATCTTTACCTAGTGACGAAAGTCATGAAAAGTTTCAATCACTTTGAGAATTGCTCTGACGTGAATCGGTCTGTGAATAACGGCTACATAGCGTCCTATGAGAATGTCTCAATGATTAAATTGAGAGTTTAGATTACATAACCATGTATTCTTTGAACCGAAGTTTTCGAACTTTGTTGATCAAGAGAAATCAGAAGGATTGTGGAATTGGCTTGCCAAGTCCGCGAACCCAGTCCGCAGACTCAGTCCGCGAACTATCGGAAGTTCTCGACCGAGAATTTCTGCTGGATTTTCCAAAACTCGTTTGTGTGCTCAGTCCGCGAATTGGCAGAAGTTCTCTTTCCGAGAATTTCTGTTGAGTTTGGAAAACTCAACCGGTTTACTTAAGTCCGCGACTTGTTTGTGAACTTAAGAGGTTATGATCTAAAGATGTGCTCTGAACATGAAACTTAAATTACTAAGGAATGAGTTATGCAAACCGTGGCTATAAAGTTCATGAGACGATTCAATCGAATCGAATCATCTTTGTTTCAATTGTGTCTTGTGTAGTTACGTAAGATCTCATAGCAATTGAACAACTCTTTAACTAGTTCATTTGAGTCACTTGAACTAGTTATGGTGAAGAAGAACAAGGTTAATATGAAATGATCATATGGTTAACATTTTGGGTTACTTGTTGAATCAACATACATGTACACGTTTGGGCATGGTTTTCGCAAACCCAGTAAATGTCTACCCAAGTGTGTGTGACAAGCTAAGTTTTCGATCTAACGGTTGAGAAATATTAGCTTGAATCTAAATCAGGTTTTCATCTAACGGTGAATATGGATTGCTTCGTAACTAAGGCAAAACCCTGATTTGAAGGCTATATAAAGGAGACATCTATCTTTGAGAAAAACTAATCCCCACACGTCCGTGTGATACTAGTGCGCTCGCTAGAGTCGATTCTCCTTTAACCTTTGGTTTTCTTCTCTAGAACCAGGTTAACGACTTAAAGACTTCATTGGGATTTTGAAGCCAGACCGATACTACTTTTATCGTAGTTGTGTGATCTAATCTTTCATCTTCTATCGTACGAGTATAATCGATTGATTGGCTTGAGATCGTGAGAGTTCTCCGATAGGCAATATAAAGAAGTCACAAACATCTTCGTCTCACTGTTTGTGATTCCTCGACAAACCGCCTGTGTAGTCAGGAAGGATTGTAGAGAGGTGATTGATTAATCTAGGCCGTTCTTCGGGAATATAAAACCGGATTATCAATTGGTTCTTGTTCACCTTGATTTCATATCTTAAGACGAAACAAAACCTAGGGTTTATCTGTGGGAGATAGATTTATCCTTTGATAGACTTTTCTATGTGAGACAGATTTGTTTATTATCAAGTTTGTGATTTTGGGTTGCAAGAACTCTTGGTTGTGGGTGAGATCAGCTAAGGGAATCAAGTACGCAGTATCCTGCTGGGATCAGAGGCGTAGGAGTACAATTGTACCTTGGATCGGTGGGTGATAGACGCATTTATGTATCTATTTTCATCTCGATTTTGTATATTGTTAGTACCCATTTTTGTACTTATTATGGTGTTTGATGTGTTTGTAGGTATTTTTGGGCAATAAATATTTTTGGAGAAATCGGCTCGAAAAGTTGATAAAGGCACCCGGAGGACGCCTACTATTCAGACTCTCGGTTTGGATAAGGGGTACTTCAATTACTAAGGGGCACCTCACTACTATTGGCACCCCAGATGTTGGATAAGGGCAATCTCCTCCTTCGTTTGAATTCAGAAATTTGGCGGGAAAAGAAGCTCTCAACCGGCAGAATTAGGGTTTATGATTTGGGCATGTTTTAGGGAGATTAAAGGGCTGGAATTAATTGGGTTTGCTCTAATGGAGTAAACAGGGTTGGTAGTGGTGTTCGTTTCGATTGAAATTGACTATATCGACGATTGGGAGGTAAACAGAATTTTTGGTCGGGATTGTTCGTCTTTTCCGGCGAAGTCACCTGGTTATGATTTGGACGAGCTTTCTATTGGACTTTCTCATGGTTTCGGGTTGATTTAGGCCTGTTTCGATTAAACAGGCTTGGTAATGGACATTGAATCGAAGAAACAGAGTTATCCATGAAGTTTTGGCAAAACAGAGAAGTAGGGTTTCACGGTTTTTCTTTTCCTTCTCTGTCCCGAGTGCAGCTGATGTTTGCGTGTGAGAAGAAGCAGTTGGTTGCGATTTAAAAGCTGCTAGGAACGTTTTTGAAGTGTGTAAACACAAGTCAGCTGCATGAGGAATTGAAATAGCAAAGAAAAATCTTGTTTCTTGCATGGAAGTAAAAGAAAATATTTTTGGTTGATTGCCGAGATTATTTGGAGTTATAGGGATTTATTCTCGGTCCAAATGGGTATTTATAGGATGTTGGGATCACAAAAACGGGGGCATGGAGAGTTAGGGGTAGAAAGTAGCGAGCACAGAAGGCTGCACAGAGTTGTAGTCGGAGTTCCTGCACTTCCAGGTGAAGAAGAAGAAGACGAAGAATAGATCATTGTTTGTGTAGTACCTGTCATCTTTTCTTTGTAACGGCAATTGTAACAGAAGTTTCTGTAACGCCCTTTCACCGTTGCAAATCTCTGTTCCATTATAATTCTTCAATAGAAACACATTTTTGAGCAATGAATTATATTTTGAGCGTGTTTTTCACTATGTGGAGCTAGACCCATCACTGGGACAATGGAGGAAGCAACTTTTCATGATTGTGGTAAATGAATTAATTCTTTTATTGACTTTTTGCATATATTTAATTGCTTTATGATTTCTATTAATTACTTGTTATTTTTTCTGATGTCGCATGCTTGGTTTAAATTACTTTTGATGCGTCATGCTTACGACTTACAAATAATATTTTATGAAATCTATTTTTGGCAAAGAATTAGAGTCATAACTTCTTTTGTTTGAGCTACATTGTCTAGAGTTAATAATTGAACCACAAGAATATGAAAAGTAGTGAAATCTTGCGTCTCAGTGCCTCTTCATCTTGTCACCATATTTGTATATATTTTCCTTATTTTCGTTTATTAAAACTTAAAAGCAATCCAACAAAGTCCGAGTGAACGACAACTTTCTTACCACTATATAAAATACCATCAGGTTTTGGCGCCGCCGACGCGGATTTGTTTATATGTTTATTTTATTTGTTCTTTTTTACGCGATTTGGTATTTTTGTTTGCTTTCAGATTCGGATCTAAGCTAAAGAAAAGCCCAAAAAGGAAAGAAAAGAGAAATCCAAAAGGAGTGAAGAAGAAGATTTTTTATATTATTTTGTTTTTTGCTTTTTTTAGAAATTGTAATTAAGGTTTTTATTTTTGTAATCTTTTATTTTTGGACATTTTTTTTTCTTCTTTCGGACATTGAACATTGGACTTTGTTTTTAAAACCCTAAGGAAGGGTTGGTTTAAATATAAACTGCACAGGGAAGGACGACGATTACGATATCATCTCGGCCCCTCGGGTTCGTACATGACATAGGAGTCGTGGCCCGAGTCGACTTCAACGGTTCATCCCCCGTCTGGAACGGGAGGTAAGAATTCTAAACACCCGCGAATCCCCTGTCAGCGGGTTTTCTGGATGATTTTGTATGCATATACGTTGAGGACCTGAAATCGGATTTAATTTTCTAGTAAAGGGCAAGGCCTGGCCAAATCAAGATAAGGACTCGGATTTCATCACCGTTTCCTTTTTGACCGCCTTAGGAACACGTAACCTACGCGAACCTAAGCCTTAAAATTTGGACTAGAACGAGATCGATAGGGTAACGAGCTTAATAGGAAAGTCGTTCGAAAAATATTGGTTACTCTTTTAAGCATACTTCGAAGTTCATGATGGTTTATGTGAGTTGAATGCGTGACTGCGCCTCCTTGTAATATCGGTGAGACCTTGGGTATCAAAGCTCCACCGATCTTCCCTCGCCTCTATTCAACTTACTTTAACTCGGATTGATTCCAGAGAGGTTTGCTCAGATTGTAACGAGTTCCTTTTCGGAAGAATAGAAGATGGTCTAGAAACAATCTAAGTGGAGCCATCATACTTTTCGTTTGCTAGATAAAATAGGTTTTTTGTGGTCGAGTCAACCTTATTTGTGTTTGTTTAGAATTCCCTTGCAGTTAGGATGTCGAACTGGTATTATAATAGCCAATACAATGAGTATCCGACTGAGCAGCTTGGACATTATCCTTTTTATGACCATAGTGTGAATAGTGATTGAGAACGCGAAACTTTTGAAGGTTATGGTCCATACCATTGTGATCCCAATTACTATGCACATAGCCACAGGTCATACGAGCAAAATAATCCTTCTATTTCTTTGGAAGAGTCTCTCAAGAGTTTCAATGAGTCAACACGGAAGTTATTTATGAAAGAGACTTATAATATTCTTCTCCCAGAAGAGTCCGTAGAGCAGTCAACTAAGATGTCTCTAGAAGAGTCCCTCAAGCAATTTACTGAGAGTACAAATAGGATTGTGGAAAAACTTGCTCAGGGTAGTCTTAATTTCTAGTATAGTGTTCCCAATACCACCCTTGAAAATAAGGATAGTTTTTATTCACATAATCAAGATGACGAGGTTAGAATTGGTAACACTACTTGTTTTGATGAGGTTCGATCTTTTTTCATATTATTATAAAGATGATTATGATGAGGATAGTATTGATGAAGAACATGAAATATGTAGGCATAGTGATCAGGAATTTGTTATTCCGATTGAGATTCATAATGATAGTGTTGTTTCTAGTACAAATCCAAATAATTTTAATAATTATTCACCTATTCAAAAGGATGAGGATTTGACTAGAGATACCACCGTTTTAGATGATGTAGTTCATGATCCTTTAGCCTGCAGAATGTTGGATAATCCATTATTTGACGTGCCTATCAGTGAATCGGAAGAGGTAACTATGATTAACACCTTAGTTAATGAGCCTTTACTAGAAACTTCCGCTGATAATCCTTTATATGATTGTGATGATGGTTTAGAGGAAAGAGTTTACCCTGAGAATAATGTTTTAGAGTCTAGCGATTTAGAAACACTAATCTTAAAAGACCATAAACTCGTAGAGATGAGTGAGGATGAACCAGACTTAGAAGAATCAATTGACCATTTTCAGGAATCTGATGACCTTGAAACTAGGGAAGTTGTGACTAGTCTTTCTAGAGACACAGAAAACTCTAAGTTTGGGGGTGATTATCATTCTTCGTGTTCTTTAACTCTTAGAAAGTCCCCTCGTGTAGGACTTGACATTCGTGCCTCAACCATCTTACAAGATTATCTTCATACACGTTTTCCCGAACCTAATGATGTCCAGGAAAAAGCTCAGTCGTTAGAAACCCATCCTCTGGTTGATGTGGTTAACACAGGTTATGATACCAAAATTGACTTTGTTTTCCCACCAAAAACTTTTCTTCCAATTGTGGGAACATATTATTTCCAAATGTGTCGGATATTAAGCTTTGAGACTAAACCTAATTACTTTAGGATATTAGGGTTGACACATTTTCTTAAGAATAACCATTATTATGGTCAACTTTGTGAGTCAAATCTAATTGACTTAGAGGATCCCCAATTATTCAGGTTGTTGTTATGTGCTTCTAAGTTCTTAGTTGAGTTTTTCCAGACTCTACTACCTGAACCGGATCTTAGATTTAAGGAAATCCAACCGATGAAAACCTTTTATTTTGACCCTTTTATAGAGCCTGAACCTGAACCACAACTAGATGTAGTTGTCTTAAGCAAGGGTATGTTCGGTATCTTCTTGGTCTGTTGCAGTTTCCTCTTCTTGTGGGTAACACTTTTTGATCCAGATGACCCATAATTATTTCGGCTACTGCTATACGATTCTACGAGGTGACTAATTATTCCAATGTCTGGCTGAAGACTTTAAATTTAGCACTTCTTGGGAGGTAACCCATTTTCATGCGACACGGTAATATTTTTCCTTATTTCTTTTCCCTCAAGTGGTAATAGTTTCTCCTTGTTCATGTTTTTAATTTTATCTTTAGAACATTGAGGACAATGTTAGATTTAAGTTTGGGGGTAAGGGAGAAACTCCTAGCGTCACATAGTATCCAGTTAGCTAAGTTTACATACTGTTTCTCATCGAAAAGATAGAAACTGGAATGCTAGAGATAACAATCTTTTGAGACATTAGAGAAAAAGACATTGAGATCTTTGAAATTCAGGAGAGAACTTGTTCCTTTTAGAGGGTAACTGTGATGGACCTAACCATCCATGATGGAAAGGCAAGTAGGCCAGGAAATGCCAGAAAGACAAAGCAACCTCACAGTGTAGTCTTAGTTACTGGATTACGACACTCTCTCAGTAGAAACTTATCATCATCAACAAGAGGAGTGACATCAAAAGCTATGAAGAAAGTTGAAGACGTTTAAGGTTTAGAAGCAACAATAGAAAAGAATAATTCAAAAATCAAAGTTGAAGACTTAGTTACAAGAAGTTATAAGAGAAAATGATATAAGTTGTTGGAATTCATGATACCAAGACATCACAAGTTGCAAAGATCCAAGTCCTTCTCTCATGGCCATGTAAATTTTTGTCTTGTAATCTTTGTGTCAAAAAAAAAATGAAAAAAAAAAGTCATCATTACGTTCGTTTTTCAATAAGGCCATAAGGAAGTAGAAATTTTTAAGTCAAGCAAGAAATCGAAGATAAGAGTTAAATTGTCAAGGTTCTATGAGGTTCTATAGTTTATCATCAACAGTTGAAGACCGAAGAAGACGTTGTTTCTACTAAGCACTATGAGAGAGTCGAAGAAAGATACATTTGGTTGCTTTGTTAGTCCGCTTTCAATCTGGCACAAGATCTTTCTAGCACTGGTTTAACTCATCAAACGTAACTAGTCCAGCTGTGTAGCAGATGTCCCTCTCATATTTATCTCTTTCCTAATCTTATCCAGCTGTAAAGCATCGGACGCATCTTACAATGTTTATCTAGCTGTGTAGCGGATATCTCTTTATCTAGCAGTGTTGCGGATGTGTCTCCCCTTTTCTTCAGTCAGCTTTAGAGCTGACACCTTTAATTTCTCTGGCATTCTAGTTACTTGGAGATAGGTTGAGAATATGTATGTCCTCATAGCTCTTTGGATACTTGTGACCAATTAGTATTAAAGGTTTTGTGGGTACACCTCTGGTAAACCCTCCGGAGACAACACTCCGTCGCTAGGGCCACCTAGTGAGTTTTTATTTTCCTAGATTTGATTTGTTCGGGACTAGCAAATAATAAGTTTTGGGGTATTTGATAGACGCATTTATGTGTCTATTTTCATCTCGATTTTGTATATTGTTAGTACCCATTTTTGTACTTATTATGGTGTTTGATGTGTTTGTAGGTATTTTTGGGCAATAAATGTTTTTGGAGAAATCGGATCGGAAAGTTGATAAAGGCACCCGGAGGACGCCTACTATTCGGACTCTCGGTTTGGATAAGGGGTACTTCAATTACTAAGGGGCACCTCGCTGTTATTGGCACCCCAGATGTTGGATAAGGGAAATCTCCTCATTCGTTTGAATTCAGAAATTTGGCAGGAAAAGAAGCTCTCAACCGACAGAATTAGGGTTTATGATTTGGGCATGTTTTAAGGAGACTAAAGGGCTGGAATTAATTGGGTTTACTCTAATGGAGTAAACAGGGTTGGTAGTGGTGTTCGTTTCGATTGGAATTGACTATATCGACGATTGGGAGGTAAACATAATTTTTGGTCGGGATTGTTCGTCTTCTCCGGCGAAGTCACCTGGTTATGATTTGGACGAGATTTCTGTTGGACTTTCTCATGGTTTCGGGTTGGTTTAGGCCTGTTTCGATCAAACAGGCTTGGTAATAGACATTGAATCGAAGAAACAGAGTTATCCATGAAGTTTTGGCAAAACAGAGAAGTAGGGTTTCACAGTTTTTCTTTTCCTTCTCTGTCCCGAGTGCAGCTGATGTTTGCGTGTGGGAAGAAGCAGTTGGTTGCGATTTAAAAGGTGCTAGGAACGTTTTTGGAGTGTGTAAACACAAGTCAGCTGCGTGAGGAGTTGAAATAGCAAAGAAAAATCTCGTATCTTGCATGGAAGTAAAAGAAAATATTTTTGGTTGATTGCCGAGATTATTTGGAGTTATAGGGATTTATTCTCGGTCCAAATGGGTATTTATAGGATGTTGGGATCACAGAAACGGGGGCATGGAGAGTTAGGGGTAGAAAGTAGCGAGCACAGAAGGCTGCACAGAGTTGTAGTCGGAGTTCCTGCACTTCCAGGTGAAGAAGAAGAAGACGAAGAATAGATCATTGTTTGTGTAGTACCTGTCATCTTTTCTTTGTAACGGCAATTGTAACAGAAGTTTCTGTAACGCCCTTTCACCGTTGCAAATCTCTGTTCCATTATAATTCTTCAATAGAAACACATTTGTGAGCAATGAATTATATTTTGAGCGTGTTTTTCACTATGTGGAGCTAGACCCATCACTGGGACAACGGAGGAAGCAACTTTTCATGATTGTGGTAAATGAATTAATTCTTTTATTGACTTTTTGCATAGATTTAATTGCTTTATGATTTCTATTAATTACTTGTTATTTTGTCTGATGTCGCATGCTTGGTTTAAATTACTTTTGATGCGTCATGCTTACGACTTACAAATAATGTTTTATTAAATCTATTTTTGGCAAACAATTAGAGTCATAACTTATTTTGTTTGAGCTACATTGTCTAGAGTTAATGATTGAACCACAAGAATATGAAAAGTAGTGAAATCCTGCGTCTCAGTACCTCTTCATCTTGTCACCATATTTGTATATATTTTCCTTATTTTTGTTTATTAAAACTTAAAATCAATCCAACAAAGTCCGAGTGAACGACAACCTTCTTACCACTATATAAAATACCATCAGTGGGAGACTGATTGGTGTTCAACTATAGTCCAGTCCGAAGTTAGATTGGAGTAGGCTAGTGTCTGTAGCGGCTTAATACAGTGTGTATTCAATCTGTACTAGGTCCCAGGGTTTTTCTGCATTTGCGGTTTCCTCGTTAACAAAACCTCTGGTGTCTGTGTTATTTCATTTTCCGCATTATATTCTTTATCTTCATAATTGAAATAATACAGGTTGTGCGTTAAAGTTTAATCGATTAGAGATCCGACCTTGTGGTTGTTTATTTAATTGATTAACACTTGGACATTGGTCTTTGGTACCGTCCAAGTTATTCCTTGTATTTGATAAAGACTCACTATTGTTTTTAGCTTGAGTAAAAATTAAATCAAGTGAGAGATATTAACTCCTTTAGATACTTTTATCTAGATTGAGTCTGACTGTCTAGTTGATTCTCTAGCAAAGTATTTCGGAGTTAGTCCATACAGATTGCTAAGTGAAATATTGGGTGGTGTTGTTAGACCCCCGCTTTTTCAGTTTCAATATTGATGTTTTGAAAATATACTTGTGTCAGTACTAAGGTATGTATTACAGGTTAGGAAATATTAAGGTGTACATGATTGTGCACAGTTTCTGACAGAGTAGAAAATATGACAGGAAATGGTACAGGAAGGTGTACACAATGGTACACATGTACTAACAGAAACATAGAATAGAAAAAGTAATAACCTAGTATCAATCATTGAACAACAAAAATAAAAACTAATTACTGGCATTAGAACTGAAAAAATAGAATATTACTATACAAAATAAACTAGTAGCATCCATTGTACAACAAGGTGTACATAATGGTATACATGTAAAAAGACAGGTAAGAAAAGTGAAGTGCACAGGATGGTGTACATAATGGTACACAGATCCTGACACTAATTATCCATGAATAGAAAAATGAAAAGACATTACCAAAAGTAAAAACCAAAAAACATAGTAAAAAGCATCAAGGCATGGGGCAGGTAGCTCTGTTATGGTGACCAAGAGTGAAGCACTTTGTGCACATCATAGGCCTCTTTTGCTTCTCCCAAGCCTTCTTGAAACGCTGTTCTCTTCGTCTACCAGGTGGAGGCACAGGAATAGGAACAATAATCCTATCATTAGGATCATAAGACTGTGGCTTGTCATAATTGGGGATTGGAAAGATGATATCTTGGTATGTCCTGTTGTACCATTCAGTGGTGAAGTATGGCTCAACAAATGAATATATGTCCTCCCTCGTAGATTGAATGGAAGCACAAGCATGTGCACAGGGAAAACCATTTACTTTCCACCCGTGACACGTACAAGTTATCTCTAACAGATCTACAGAATGAGTGCGGGGAGACCTGACTTCATACAGTCTTTCCATAGACTCAACAATAGTCCAAGTACGACCAATGTTGATGTTCTCGTTTAGTATATCCTCGTATACGGGAGTGAGCCTAGTGTTAAAATTTTCAAGACCTTTTACCCTTCTCTTAGAAATTCATCTGCATAACCTTCAAACTAAGATAATAAAAACACAAAACATAAAATCAAAACATGATATAGAAGAAACACAGATAAAACATGTGTACAACAATATACACATTAAGAAATCCATGTGTACAACAATGTACACACAGTTGCAGGATCACATATATAACATGTGTACAAGTATGTACACATCAAGCAAATCCATGTGTACGACAGTAAAAATTAAATGAAATGAAACATTAAACATAAAACTCACCATATCGCATCAAGAAGAGCAAAAGAAGGCAACTTTTTGAACTCAAGAATCCAGTTATTGAATGACTCGGAAATAGTTGAAGAGTGAGCAGCATATCTGCATACAGGGAAAAATGCATTTTCCCATTTCTCCTTTGGAATGTTCCTGAGATAATTAGCAACATGTCCACAACCAATTGCATGCATGCCACGCAAAGCTTCTTCAAAGTTCGCTGCTGTGTAAGAGTAAGCAGCTTTGTAAAACAAATCAATAACGACATTGTAATTCGCATCACCTTTTCCAATGGGGAGATTGCACTTGATGTGGTAAAAGCAATAGTTATGATATGAACCAGGAAATGCTCTTGGAATGCCCTGCAAAAGTCCTTTGTGACGATCACTAAGGAAAACAATCGGACGATCATAGACCACTTGTTGAAGATTATCCAAAAACCAAAACCAATTGTCTTTGTTTTCAGATAAAACTATAGCAAAGGCATATGGGTAAAAACCATCATTTCCATTGACACATGTTGCAGCCATCAAAGTACCCCTGAATCTACCAGTGAAAAGTAGCGTCCAAGTAAATCATGGGCCTGAGATACTTATAGCTATGCTTGCAAGCACCGAAACAGATGAAAATCCGCTTAAATCTTCCAGTTTCTTCATCAACTTCAAGTTTCACAAAGCTATCAGGATTGGTTTGCTCAATGGCTTTCACATACCAATGTAAATCGCTATACGACTTCTCGTCGTCACCATATTGATCTTCAAATACGTCTTTTTCCCCTCTACGGGCATGGTGATACTTAATATTGGACCCATAAGTCTTATTAAAGAGTGACATGATCTGTTTGGGTTTTAAAGTGGGATCACCCTGTATACTGTCAGCGATCAAATGCTTAACTAACTTGGTTGTCACCGCAGGACTCTTCAACCTCAAACCAACTCCACAGCTACAAAAAAAATAAATCTGGAATAAGTAATGTGCACCATATTGTACACCTAATAAAATCTCAAAAACAACAACACACATGCAAAAAGAAAGCACAGACCAAACAAGAATATGAAATTTACACCACAATGAGCCACCTAAAAAGCCTACAACAAGTAATGTGCACCACAATGTACACCTAAAACAAGTCTACATATTAAAACTTATAACATGGATCAATAAAACAAGTGAACACCATTAACCTGTGAATAACGTTAGAATCTTTCAGCACAAACCGAGAAATGTCACCATTCACGGGCCCAAAGTGAATCCTCCAACCACAACCATCTTCTTCGCACTTTGCAGTAAAACGAGTCTTGTCGTTTTTAAGAATAACAATCTGGTAACCAGTACATATCTTGTACTGATCAACATCAATCCTTACAGCTTTAACACCGCCCATAAATTCTCTACCAAAATTTTCAAAAATATAACGCCATTCATCGATAATGAGAGGCTTGGCCTTGTCCGCATCATGATTGACCACCCTTACAATCTTAGAACTTTCACTTACACAAGAGTTTGAAGTACTAGCACCAGAACTAGTGCTACAACCAGGATTAGAACGATACAAAGACCTTGAACTAGTGCTACAACCAGTATGCTTCGGAATCACATCAACATTCAAATATAAATCTTCATTGTTCATCTGAATAACAAGAGCAACTAAACCTTGAAGTTGTATATCACCTTGTATAAAAACTACTTGATTAGTATCCATATAGGAAAAACGTATACTCCAAGGGGACAACGACCTCCACTGCTTACAGGAAAAATACTTCAATTCATCAACGGTGATAAAAGTATTAACACGAAACGCAGCAGAATGCTCACCATGATTCAAAACAACATGAACAAACTTCTCAGACATATTTGATACACATAAATATAATAAAATATATAATAATAGTTTCAGATTCGCATAACCTAAAACTTGAAGAGTGTACAGGAAAGTACACATTTAATCGAAGCCAAAAATCAAATAACAGTAAACTTAAAATCAAAACTACTCCATCGATTAATCAAAGATATAAGCTTCGGAATCTTACTAGAACATATAATTGAATAAACCAAAAGCATATGATCTAATATCAGTTTGATTTCATATCATGCATCATAACACCAAAACCAAAAAACAGTAATCAAAACCATTTAACGAAAATCAAAAGCTAAAATATAACAAAAATCAAATCAATAACATACAAACAATAAGATGTAACAGATTGAATTCATATCATCAACTGATAAAATCAAAAAATCTAAATATCAGAAAAGAGATTCAACGATGAAGCAAAAACAGAACTAACCTGAAGTTGAATTCCGTTAAATATCAGAAACGATGAAATCCAACCTAACCTCTATGAATCTGTCTGAAACTGTTAAATCGTTGAAACTGAAGTTGAATTCTGGATCGATCTATCTCTGAAATCTGTCGTGAATTCAAATCTGAGATCAAAAATAATTCCGTAACTACACTTTACCAGTAATCTGAAGTTGAATCGCAACCAAATTTCTTTCTGAAACTGTTAAATCGTCTACGAATTTCTTCTCTGCCCGGCTCCCTGTTTTGAATTCATGTTTGAGATCTGAAATTTTCGATTTCAAATACTCATTTTGTATGGAATCGTCTGAAGGGTAGTTACGGGATATTGGAAATACAGGTAAATCGGGATCGGTCACAATTTTGGACTAACTCGTCCATATTTGGATTAAATTGTTTGAGACGGGGTTTTTTGGACTAGAGAGTACTAGGCCTGAGATGAGTAGACTAAAGCGTCCCAAGCCCAGTAACTTTGGGACTAAACTTCAATTTCTACAATATGAATAGTGAAAGGCAACATCATCAAATAAACAGAGGTCGAAGGTCGCGAAAAAAATTTAGGCCTTTTTTCTTGGGATGCCAGTTGCAAACTTTTACAAATAACGAAGTTTCTAATTAAGTTTGTATATCATATATAATATTCAATCATGATTTCAAATGCAGTGGTATATAAAAAACTTGGACTTTTTTTGAATAAAAAAAAAGAATAAACAGAGTACATAATTTAGAACGCAAGTCTACTTATAATAAAGAACGAGAGATCATATCCAGATACTGAGAGTGGAAGGGGAAACAATTGTGTCAAAGTAGAAAATCTTATGTACAAAATTGCAATTTTCCAGAATCTAGAGAGGACAAATGTCATCCCTAATCCTCATGTGGCTCCGCCACTGTGTCACCTACTACTAACATTAAGACTAATGTAGGATTAATGGTGAAGGACTTTCATTTATTTTCTGGGTAGAATCGATATCATATGGTTTTGAATGCCGACACAAACTTGCGATATTTCTACATTCTTGGTCTAGAACAAGTAGAACTGGTGCAGATAATAATAGTTCACCCACACAGTAATGAAATACTTACCGAGTTACAGGATTCAGAAAGCAGTAAATACCAATTCGCACTGGTAGTAGACTATGAACAAATCAAAAATAAACATTAAGACTAATGTAGGAACTAAGAAGCCAAGCGCACAAAGGGCAGGAAATTTTTTCCCCAGATGCAAAGCTGAAATGGTATATACATGCATATGTTCTTCACAGTCACTTATCATTCCTGCAACTTGGAAGCCACTCGAGGTTTATTACATTATCTGGTATTGGATTTGACTGTTCATGGTTGAAAATTTTCTCATGTTTTTCTGTGTAAAATTACAAACCTTGCCGAGACTGGGAACCCCATCTGTAAAACTATTGGTCTAGGACAAGTAGAACTGGTGCATATAATTATAGTCCACCCACATAGCGATAAAATACTCAAACGTTTCAGAAAGTACCGAATTGCAGGATTCAAGAAGAAGTAAATAATGGCCTTTGTTCCAACAAATGCATAATTATGTTTAAAGACCTTACAAAGTTAACATGTAGTGTAAAATAAAGCACATCCATAGTTTTAATGAAGGTACCCGGAAGAGCGCTTAATATTCTCCAACCACCTATCACATTCAGCTATTGCTTTCTCATATTTTGCCTTCTCTCTCCGGACTAAGACATGCTCGTTTACGTAATGTGTTTCCTCCGACCACTTCTTTGAAAAATCATACTGAGTCACCACAAATAATTACAGATCAAACACAAGCTTGTTAAATGGGGGAATTAATATGAATAAATTGAAGTTTACCTCGCTTCTACGCAGAAGTCTAAAGAATACAGTTCTCAGCTTAAAGGTTGTTCGCTCTACAGCCCGCAACGTCCGATTACAAGAACTGGCAAGTTTAGTAAACGAACTCATGGAGGCTTCCGCGTCAGAGATTATGAGCTTGAGATCCTGTAAGATGAGAAAGAAAACATAAAACAAAATAAATATTAGTATCAGCCGGAAAAAAGGAAAAAAAAATGGAAAAATGCCCCAATATAAGGTGCAATGATGGAAATCTGCCCCAACGTTAAAAATAGTTGGAAAAATTCCCCATTCCGTTAACTTTGACATCCAACCCAGTTAAGTCACACGGGTAAAGCCACCATCACCACCAGAACTACCATTAAAACCGCCGCCTCCCCCACCAGAACCTTAAACATGAAACCAAAACCCTGAATCCTAGATTTTGAACCTTTAATCCTAAATTTTAAAGGGTGTATTTGTCTGTTTATTCGTGTGTGTGGACTCACACATGTGACTTAACTGAGTTTTTGACGGAATGGGGCATTTTTCCAAAATTTTAAATGTTGGGGTAGAGTTCCAACATTGCACCTCGTATTGGGGCATTTTCCCAATTTTTCCAAAAAAAAAACGGTGTACTATTTACATGCTTATTAGTGATACCTCGAACTGTTCCTTGATTTCATCAAGCAAAGCAAGAAACAAAAGAAAATTATTTAACCAGCGCCTCGGCGGGTACTAAGAGTCCACTCACTACCAAAGTTACAAGCCTGGAATTCATTCTGACCGTGCTGAAATTTCTCGAGATGCTGGAGTTGTTCTTCCATTTGTTTATTCATATCACTATGAACATTCTCATCCATCACATTTGTGTCCCAATGTTCAATAGAGTCCTCGGATTTCGAAAGAAGAACCTGAGGTTTTGCTTTCTCTTCCTTTAACAGACCACGGATCTATGCTTTGCGAGGATCCTCAAGTGCTGCATCTAACATGGTAGAAAGTTACGAAGCATGTGTTTACCAGTAAACATAAAAAAACTGTTCCTTGAGTGATCTTTCATTGAGTTAAAATGCAGCTAAAAAGAAGAAATGGAAATAAAGGGAGAGTATCCTAATAACCTTGGCTTTTATCTGCAGTGTCTGGCAATAGAAATACTCTTTAACATACAATGCAATAATATGCCTTGGACTTTCCTCTAATAATTTGATACGAAGTTTCTATATGTAAAAACAAAAAACAAAAAATGAATTTGGAATAATAATAATAATAATATGAATAATATGTTAGGTGTTTAGATTCTTACATTGCAGATATTATAATCAACAAATACTTCTTATCCACTTTCATAACTACCATTTATGCAATTGGAAGTCACTGTAGAAAGATATAATGTAACCGATTCTTCAGATTCTTCAAACCTTGTCCACTCAGTCAGAGGCCTATAATATTTAGAAATTGAAGTGTTTCGGAGCTCTAATACCATGTTGGAAAATTGAAGTGTTTTGTTGAAGATCTGATACCATGTTAGAAATTGAAATAATTTTAAGATTGAATGATATTTTGGGAGATATACGAGCATGTGGCACTGCTCGTATAATGCTCCTAGAATTCTAGTAATGAGAGTTGTGAAACAAGACTTTGGAACTTGAACTTTCTAATTGTATTGATTGATTCTTGCTTGCTTCAATACAAAATGAGTATACATCATGCCTATTTATAGGCTTACATAAACCGCCATTACATGCTTCACATTTTTCTAGAATATTCATTAGATAATATCTTTTTACAACCGACTCTGACTTCTCTAGCTTTGTCTAGACTCCTAACTTAGCAAACTTTATTTGCACTTATTTGAAAAGTAACCAACAGAGTCTCTAGATTTTTCTTTATTGGCCGTACATCTTTAGGTACAATGTCCTTGTAGTTTCTAGACTTTTCTTTATTACAAATTACAACTTGTTCTTGTTTGTTCACAAGACATATTTTTCTAGACAATTCTAGAATCTTCTTCACATTACAAATTAGAAGTTCTAACATAATAGAGGTAGTGTAGAAAAATACTAAATAAGCGATTTTATACTAGTTTTAATTGGTGAAAGAGTAAATATCACTAAAAGAGAAGGAGAGGGATTGAGCTACGCTACTCATCCCCTCCGCCTTCGGTCTTGTGTCTTTTCGAGCTAGAAGGTTCTCCTGTTGAGATTATTAGTCCCACAATGTCTGGGTTATCTAAGATCCTGCAGTTTATAATCTATAGGGCCACTCCACTCATTGCCAATTGGTTTTGAGTTGGATGCCCGTCTTCTAACATGGTATCAGAGCAGGCTATTTGTGTCGAGTCATTTGACAACACCTTTATTCCGCGTCACCCGATTAATTTTCCACGTGTTAAACCCAACGAGGCTACACGTGAGGGGGCGTGTTGAGATTATTAGTCCCACGATATCTTGGTTATCTAATATCATGCATAGGGCCACTCCACTCATTTCCAATTGGTTTTGAGTTGGATGCCCGTGTTCTAACATCTTCCATCGTTTTCCTTTTCCTTCTTAAGAAGATCAACCAACATAAGACGACATGCACAATCCCTAATTGTTGGATAAATAATGTAAATCTATTTTTTAAGCTATTAATATTGATGCAAATCAGAGTTGATCAAATTTACTCAATTTGTTTTAGCTAATAAACACAAACCCATTTTTAAAATTTTCTCTAACCCAATTTTTTTTCAATCTCTCAGTGATCAATGATCAAATAAGAAGCAGAAGGAAAACACAGGAGAACAGTAGAAACCAGTGGACTCTGTGATTTACTCTTGTTTTTTATGATTTCTTTTTTACTTGTGATCGGCATGCAGTTGGAGAAAGATGTTTCGTAAGATAGAACTTATATAGCGGTAATGAGGAGAAGGGGAAAGGATATGATACAAGGCCTCAACTCATGAGGTAATGGGCCAGTAACTGGTGATTTTCGTAAATGGACACTTCTATCAGGCCCATTCTTCCCAAACTTTCTTCTTCTTTTTTTTTTCCTTTTTTTTTATTCAAAAACCTTTGGCTAAAAATTTTATAAGCATCAACAACTTGTAGGGATGGAAACCAAGCAGCAGACGGTCTAGCAAACCATGCAGCATATGGTAGCGAAGCGGGAAACTACTCAAACACAATACGGGACTAGGCAAACTCTCCTTTTCGTAGACATATGAGAATCACATTCCTACGTGTAATAACAATTTAGTTCCTTTTATGTAATACATGCTTCAAAAAAAATCTTGCATATCCTTACGAATAACGTCGTCTTGAAAATATGTTAGATAAAGAACATAAACTTGCAGTTACATGTGATATACAGGTTTGTGTTCGTTATTGTTTCAGAAAATTTAAAATTTTAGTTTCTAACGTTTTTCGTCGTTTTATCCTTTTGTAGGAAGGGGATTTCAATATACTACATCTTTATAAATAAAAAATGGAAGACATTGTTACGGTGTTGAATCGTATAAGGGATACTGAAAGTAAGTAAATCTCAACCTTATACATGTAAGCTGACTAATACAAAAGTACATTGCATTTAATACTATTTTATTTGAAGAGAAAAGAAAAGTGCAGTGCACGAGGATTAATAAACATAGCTCTAGATCACATCAAGTAGTAAGGCTGGTGAAATTCTGCAACTTTAAATCAATAATCGCCACTTTTTATTATAGTGACAAAGTTCTACCTACTAGTGCATATTTTTGTTTATATTAGTGAATATCTGTGAAATAATGCAATTATTTTGATCGCAAAGTATGTTAAAATTATCTTTTATAAATATAAAGTTGATATGACTATATAAAGTTGATATAACTACTTTGGAGTATTTGATACTAATAAAACTATCTGTTTGTAGAATCTGAAGTTTATAAGGTTGTCAAGTCGGTGGCCATATGTCTAATTTATGGACAAAATGGTAAGTTTTTTTTGCTCGTTGTTGTTTTTCCTTTAATTTTATTTTTCTATAGGCATATTATGTTCATAAACTATCACACGTGGATCTTTCTTCATGCAGGAACGATAATGACATATGGAAAAACTGGCAGTGGTAAGACATTTACCATGGAAGGCATAACGAAATATGCCATTAGGCGCATATTTGATGTAAGTTTGTTTTAATATTTCATATAACTTTTCTAATTTATTCGTTTGATGTAGATTTGTTACATGAACAAAGTCGTCTTGAAAATGTTAGATAAAGAACATGAACTTGCAGTTACACATGATATACAAGTTTGTGTTTGTTATTGTTTCTTTAAATTTAAAATTTTAGGTTCTTACGTTTTATTTTTTTAATATTGGATTCAACATCGCAACAAGCTGGATCCAACACCTTTTTTGGATTCATGTTTTGTCATTTTATCTGTTTGTAGGAAGGAGATTTCAATATACGACATCTTTATAAAGAAAAAGTGGACGACATTGTAAAGGTGTTGGATCGTATAAGGGATACTGAAAGTAAGTAAATCTCAACCTTATACATGTAAGCTCACTAATACAAAAGTACATTGCATTTAATACTATTTTATTTGCAGAGAAAAGAAAAATACAATCCACGAGGTTTAATAAACATAGATCTGGATCACATCAAATAGTATGGCTGGTGAAATTCTGCAACTTTAAATCAATAATCGCCACTTTTTATTATAGTGACAAAGTTCTGCCTACTAGTGCAGATTTTTTTTTATATTAGTGTATCTGGTTCTGATATCTGTGAAATAATGCAATTATTTTGATTGCTGACTATTAGCTCCATCTTTCAGATTTGGGTTTCTTTAAAGCTACTTTGGTATGTTAAAATTCTATGTTATAAATACAAAGTTGATATTACTATATATTGATAACGTAGTATTCCCTCAGTTCCTAAAAAATAGATACTTTTCCTTTTAATTTTTGTATCTAAAAAAGAGATACTTTAATTTATAATAGGATGAACTTACAAAGTTATCCTTTCCCAAGCTAATGATGATTAGTGACAATTGTGGTAATTAAACACTTTATTGAGGGTAGTTTTAGAAATAAATTAGAAAAACTGCTCTTTCACAAACTTTGCTTAGAAATTGCACAAATAGGAATTTTATGTCTTTTTTAGAAACGGGGGAGCATTTGATACTCAATAAATACTTTTTGTGATTTCCATAGACTTTTAATAGATTTCCAAAGTATTGTATTACTGGTTGTATACTTTATAGAACTCCTTGTAAGTATATGTTACTCGTTATATTCTTGTAAAATCTTGTTCAAAGTTTGTGTTACTCGTTATAAACAAGAAAATTTAAAGACTCTGCATACTTACCAATTTTTAAGACTTTGAATGACATTTATGTGTATTTTTTCCTTAGAGAAAGTCTTGGAAATTATGAAAGATTTTGGGAGACTTCTACGAAAATTTAAAATTTCATTTATTATCTTTTATTTGTTTTGATATTATTTTTTTTTATTTCAAGTTGATTCAAACGCTGACACGTGTATTCTAGATCTATTTCTCTCTCATTTTTTTTTAATTATATCCTAAATGCATATATATTTATATATATATATGATATGATCAAACTTTTTTGATTTTGAAATGAAAATTTCCATTGATGGCTAAAGTATTTCAGATTATGATGGGTGCTCAATTTGATTTGCAATCAACATTTTTCAAGAATTGTTTTTGATAGGATAAACTTTATAAAACTCTACAAATCTCTAGATTTTTCATGTTTGGTTGTTTTACAATTCTCTAGAAATCTTGTTTTCACAACTTTTTAGAACTCTACAAATCTCTACAGGAATTAGGCCAACTCTACAAAACTCTGCAAGTATTTTTCCAACTCTGTAGAACTCTCTGAAAGTTGTTATTTTTCATGACTCTTTTTAAATCTATACAAATCTACAAAAGTATTTATTGAGTAAACCCCCATAATAGAACTATCTGCTTGTAGAATCTTGTGGATCTTGCGGGATTTGAAAAAAAAATACGGAAGATCACGATATCATACGAAAAGAAGGAACTTCCATCAACCAACAAATTACAGATTGGGAATAGTGATAAGACTTCTCTCAAAGTAAGTGGAAACTGTTAGCATTTTTTGTCTTGTATAACATATTTTCATTAAAATAAGCTAATCCATGTTCTTAGTTATAATATGGATTTTTGTATGTAGTTTAAGTTAAGCAAGTTTTATTATAATATGAATTTTGGTGTGATTTAATGTTCCAATTATATGTGTAATCTTGTTTACGGTTAATCTTAAATAAGCTTAAGGTTCATGCTAGATAAAGTTAAGGCATGACTAGCTTAAGCTTAATGCTATATAAAGTTTAAAGATATGCACGATCTTACATGTGGCCATCTTGTGTGTTCCTTATGATGGAAAGCATGGAGGTTTGGGATACATGCGACAACTATGATTAGAAATGTTTTCTATCCTTATATACAGAAAGTTCCGATTTATCCGTCAAGTTAAATGGAAATGTATGTAAAAGACATAAATTGTTTTGATTGTTATTTTACGTTTAGTTCTAAGTAGTGATAATCAAAGGTATGAAATTTTAAGTGAAATTACTAGAAAGTCTTAAAGTCTTGAACTATTATGACACTTGCATATATTTTTTTAGCCTAGACCGGGTGAAAATGTGTCTCTCTATGGCTCGATTATAACTAAATGCCTATCATCCTTATTTGGGGGCAGTCGGAAAACTGCAATTATTTGTACAATTGATCTTATCTCCATTAATAAGACAAGATCAAAGGACACATTTCAATTTGCCCGTGATGCTGATCAAGTTAAAAACAATGTTATGGTTAGCGATTCCAAAACGATGCAGAACAGTATGTAACATTCCTTATTCTTTAATGTTGTTTGATTTTCTGGTATGATCAAGTTCTTAATATCTTTGTTTATTGTTTGGATTTCTGGTATGATCAAGGTTGGATTATCTAAATGATTGAACTTACGCACAACCTGTGATATTTCAATTATATAAACAAATATAATGCGGAAAAGAAATAACACAGACACCGGAAATTTTGTTAACAAGGAAACCGCAAATGCAGAAAACCCCCGGGACCTAGTCCAGAATTGAACACCACACTATATTAAGCCGCTACAAACACTATCCTACTATAAGTTAACTTCGGTCTGGAATGTAGTTGAGCCCTAACCAATCTCACACTGATCAAGGTACAATTGCGTTCCTTACGCCTCTTAAACCACACCGGATTATGCACACTTGATTACCTTAGCTGATCTCACCCACAACTAAGAGTTGCTACGACCTAAAGTTGAAGACTTGATAAAAAAATATGTATCACACAGAAAAGCCTATTGAAAAGATAAATCTGTCTCCCACAGATATACCTCCGAGTTTTGTTCCGTCTTTTGATAAATCAAGGTGAACAAGAATCAATTGATAAACCAGACTTATATTCCCGAAGAATAGCCTAGTATTATCAATCACCTCACAATAATCTTAATCTATTAAAGAAACAAGATATTGTGGAATCACAAACAATGAGAAGAAGATATTTGTGACTACTTTTCAATCTTGCCTATCGGAGAATAAATCTCGAGCAAATCTTAAAGAAGATAGTACTCAATCACAATAGAAAACAACAAGATAATAACACGCAACTACAGAGAAAATAGATGGTTTTGGCTTCAAAATTCCAATGAAGTCTTCAAGTTGTTAACCTATAGGGTTTTGAAAAAACCCGAGAATCGACTCTAGTCGCGACTAATATCACACAGGAGGTGTGGGGATTAGGTTTCCCAGTTGTTAGAGTTATCCTTTATATAGTCTCCAAATCAGGGTTTGCAATCAATGTTAGCTTGGTAACAAAGCATTCAATATTCACCGTTAGATGAAAACCTGATTAGATTCAAGCTAATATCTTTCAACCGTTAGATCGAACTTAGCTTTTTATACACACATAAAATATACTATCATTTAGATAAATGTGACCATACCTAAACGTGTGCACTTAGTTGGTTCAACAATAGTTAACCAATGGTTAGCCATATGAGCACTTTCATATCAACCTTATTCATCTTCATCACAACTAGTTCAAATGACTCAAATGAAACTAGTTAGAGAGTTGTTCAATTGTTTATATTCTCATAGAAGTATACAAGACACAATTGAAGCAAAATCGATTTTGATACACTCGAATTATTTCATGAACATTATAGCCACGGTTCGCAAAAGATTGCACTCCTTATTATATATAAATGTATTAGTTCATGAGCAAACCGATTATAGAGCATAACCTACTTAAGTATGCAAACAGGTACGCATACCTAAGTGGCCGAACTGAGTTTGGTTACGCTAGTACGTGTACGGGTACGCATACCATAATTATACTTCCAAACTCCAGCAAAAATTCACGGAACTTAAACTTCCGCGAGTATGCATACGGGTACGCATACTTAGTTCCCGGACTTCCAACAACCAACCAGTACCCGTACGGGTACGCATACCATGGCTCCCGGTTTTGGACTTTACACAAATGTGACACTATGTTTATATCCAATCATGGTTACATGTTCTAAACCCTCATTTCAATCATTGAAACATTCTTAGAAGACGACAATAGCTGTCTCACACAAACTATTAGCTTCAAAGCAATTTTCAAGTGATCGAATAATCAATACGAAACATTTCGAGTCTACATCAAATGACCGTCTCACACAAATCATGTAAGATGTTACAAGGAAATTTTCACATGATCATATTTTTACTTTCGTCAAGAATAAAAGATGAACTTGGTTAAAGCGAAAGCTTACCAATACATATTTCGAGAAATAGATAAGTAAGATAAACTCATCTCGAGATATCAAATGTGTATAATTGAAGTCTATATAGCAATACGGCTTTTGTCTCAAATAGGAGATATAGTAGATAGACTTTTGAGTGATATATGAGTTCAAGTCTCCACATACCTTTTGTTGATGAAGTTCCACAAGTTACCTTGAGTAGTTCTTCGTCTTCATTCGATGAACGTCGTGAAGTCTAAAGCTCAATGACACTTACTGTCCTAATTCGAGACTTAGCTATAAGTAGACTAGAAATTAAGACGTATAGTTCTGGAAACTAAATTTGACAAACAAGTTTGAGATAGCTTTGTGAAGAGTAAAAGAAAAAAATAAAATATAGGGTATTGATGGGAGAAAACGATTGACTGGTTTTTTAGGAAGTGAGGAGACGACCGTGCGGAGGAGACTCCTCGAACCGAGCAAACTGCTTTAACCTTTTGCAAACAGATGCACTGCAAATGGAGTGCTTTGAATTCGAGAGATCATCTGTAAGACTCTGGCCTAAACCAAGACAATGGTCGATCCAGAGTCAATTCGGTCACAAGAGAGGATGGGTCGATCTGTAGGAGGGAAGCTGAGAAGTGTGTGAGATCAATGATGATCAAGGATTGTGAATGTGTTGTGTATCCTACGTGAGGAAAATAAGTTCTGATGATTGAATTTGCTCTGTTGAGAGTAACTGCTCAGACGCTAAGTTCTTGTTCTTCTGTTTTCAATCATGGTTTCAGAGACTCATTTATATTGCAAGAATTGTAGACACCTTGATCCCATGAAGTGTGACAGTTGCTGGAGTCAAAGAGTGGGGAAGTGGGAAATCGTGTTAAAACCAGTTGACTTAGTCAACTATCTGTTTGGTCCTTTTTTAAATATATATTATTGTTTGGTCCTAGGGTGGACAATACCCAGCGGGATGATGTCATGGATGATATAATTTTCGTTTGGTAGTGGCAAAAAATCATATATATTCAATTATTGAGAGAGAATAAAATCATTTTCAAATTTATTTTCTCTCTCTTTTTCAGTTATCTCTTCTTTATTTTTTAGATCTATTCTCATTTTTATTTCTTTCTTTTTTCTCTACAATGGAGATGATGATGAAGATGAAGATGAACTCTATTTTTGATTCGGTTTTGAAGACGATGGCGATGAACATGAACTCTGTTTTGATTAGGTTTTGAAGATGACAACGTTCTAGTTTTGATTGGGTTTTGAAGATGATGATGGAAACGATGAAAATGAACTCTTTTTTGATTTGTTGTTGTTGAAGATGATGGAGACGATGAACACGATGATGATGACGAAGACGATATGATCTATGATTGTTTTCATCATTTTTGATTGTTCTTTTGATATGATTTTTGATGTTTTAGGTTTTGTTGTATGTTCATTTTTGCGAATGAACTCAACTTTTTCTTTTTATTCATAGTAATGAACTTTGATTAGGTGTTCATTCGAAAGAATGAACTCGGTTTTTATATAGGTTTTATTAGGTATTCACTTGAAAGAATGAACTCGATTTTCATATACGTTTTATTAGGTGTTCATTGAAAGAATGAACTCAGTTTTCATATTGGTTTTATTATGCGTTCATTTGAAAGAATGAACTCTTGTTTTTATTCATAATAGTTGAGTTTTTGTTGTGTATTCATTTGAAAAAATCAACTCTGTTTTCATATAGGTTTTATTAGATGTTCATTTGAAAGAATGAACTCTTGTTTTTATTCATAATAGTGGAGTTTTTGTAGTGTGTTCATTTGAAAGAATGAGCTCTGATTTTTTGTTCTTAGTAACACAATTTTTGTAGAATATAATAAAGTGCAATGAAGTTCATAGAATATAATGAAGTATAGAGTTTTCATGAAACAAAATGAACTCAAATCTACAAAAAGACTGATAGTTCATCAAACATAATGAACTGCTACAAGTAAATAAGTAGGAACTAAAACATAAGGGTACTTTTGTCTGTTTAATATTTTCAAATAATTATGGACCAAACATGATACATGTTTTCTTAGAGGACCAAACAGACTTGGACCACCTAAAAAAGGACCAAACGGTTATTTCCCCTAAAATATATCACCGCCACGTGGAACAATTCAAAAACGAAGGAACTGTGAAGAAATAACAACGAGAAGCATGTGATAGGAACGAAGAAAGATACCACCATCGACGGGTGAAGACACGTCGAAAGGAGAAAGCCATTTGACTATATCAACAGTTGAGTTTGAATGAGGGGACAAGACTGTTAATGCATGTAATAGACATATATGAACTAGACTGACAGATTCAAGTGGCAGTAGAAGACAAATCTAAGAGCACTGACAAAACCAATAAGGGTTACACGAGTTACCCGGATAAATTAGAAGGCGAGGTCAAGAATGCAAGTGATTAGTGGATATATGAGTTATGACATACACGCGAGCATTACATTACATCTTAAGCAAAAGAAAGAAGTTCCCACGAGGATGGACACGCAGCAAGGCTCATCGACTTCGGTATTGTACAGAGTACCAAAATGTTGTATATGACCATTTAGTCTAAAAATGGGGAAGTAGAGTTTGAAAAGGAGAGTGGTAGTTTTGGAGAAAAAGGAAACTAAGGTTCAGATTTATCTTTAATTTCATTTGTAATTTATTATCTTCGTTAATAAAGCATTTTTTGTTGTCCCGTAGACGTAAATAATAATACGGAGCCACGTTAACTATTTGTTTTCATGCTTATATTTACTACGAGTATTTAACATTAGGTTGTATCGCGTTTATGATGTGCGGTTTAAAATTCTATAATTTATTGATCAATTTAGTGCTAGTAGAGAGTTGATCCATCCGCGGATCGTTCTTCCATCTGTAATTATGGGAGCATCTCCCACTCAAAGCTTAAGATTCTAAGAGTATATTAGCCGTCAGATTTAGTCATCTAAAAGTGGTCATCGAAAAAAAGGGGAAAAAAAGTAACTCGCGTCTTTGATAAAAAAGTGGAACACGTGGCGAACAGAAAGGACTTTACATCAAGATTTCTCTGTGAAAGCAGAATACAAGTTCGAGTCGGAGATGATTATTTGTGAGGTCACTCACTCAGTGAGTCTCACTCACTCAAACAAAAAAGAGGAGAGAGAAAGAGAGAGACGGGCATTTGCGTGGGTGTATTAGGTCCTCAAAACATACATACATAGTATTTCTTTATTCTTTCAGCTTCGACTGTCAAACAAAAGAAAAAGAAAAGAAAAAAGGGGAAAAAGAATACCAAAACCTAAATTTTCTGATTTGAAGAAAGAATTTATCTGTGAAATACTTCGTTTCTTCTGTGTAAATTATGATTCTTTCAGTTGTTGTTTATAGTAATTAATTAGATCGCAGTTAGATTCAGAAAAGCAGGGATTTTGTTTATAGATAGATAGATGAATCAATGACAAGCAGAAAAGTTTGAAATTTTATTGATTAGTAAAGTGATTATGAATGAATAGTTAGATTATCATTACTATTACTAAGCAACTTAAAGTAATTAATTAAAAGAAGAAGGAGAAATGGATGTGGATTCGTCGATGGGGTCAGAAATCGATCAAGATCCAGTTCAGGAAAACAATTCTACTAATTCAGATGCTGATACAACTACATCTATTGATAGAAATGATGAGGAATCGACTACTTCTTCTCCATCTACTCCTACTACTAGTGCTTCTTCTACTTCACTGGAACAGCAGCAGCAGCAACCTCAAGTAGTAGTGGCAGGACCAAGACCAGCTCCAACTTATACTGTTGTTACTTCATTAATGGATAAGAAAGAAGATGGACCTGGACCTAGGTGTGGTCATACATTGACTTCTGTGGCGGCTGTTGGAGAAGAAGGTACGCCTGGTTATATCGGTCCTAGGCTTATACTATTTGGTGGTGCTACTGCTCTTGAAGGCAATTCTGCTGCTTCTGGTCCTCCTTCTCCTGCTGGAAGTGCTGGAATTCGTAAGTCCCCTTTCCCCCATTTTTTATGCTTATATGTTTATTCTCGCCATTTGAGGACCCCCCCAACTTTAGTTTGCTGATAACACTAGTAATTTTAGCTTTGTGCATTAGATAATGTTGTCCCGATGTTAAAAACTAACCTCACTTCTAGTGAATTGAGTTTACTTTCATGAAATAAACAATGAACGTGAATTTGTATGGAGCCTGTGTTATGATGCACGTTTCGGATTTGCTGGTTATTAATCATTCGGAATGATTTAGAAATGACTTTATTGTAGATCAAAGATAAATTTATTTAGGTATGTTACTGTGTAGACCATTGATGATTTACAATAATTTGAATTGCAGGACTTGCTGGTGCAACTGCAGATGTGCATTGTTATGATGTATTGTCGAATAAATGGACCAAGTAAGTTTAGGACTGTTGATTTTACAACGCACTAAATAGTTTTTGACCTTATAGTTGAGTTGCCAATTCACATTTTAAAATTATCAGCAATGTGGGATTGTTTCTTTTGTTGTGTTTGAATTAGGGTTACTCCACTTGGAGAACAGCCCTCGCCAAGAGCAGCACATGTAGCTACTGCCGTAGGTACCATGGTAGTTATTCAGGTTAGTTAGAAACTGACAGAAAATTGATGTTGCTTATAATGGCTTTAAGAAAATTTAAGATGCAGTAGAATCTCACTGTTCACTACATTATAATTTATATGCCTCAGGGTGGAATTGGTCCTGCTGGTTTATCCGCTGAGGACCTTCATGTTCTTGATCTTACACAGCAACGCCCTAGATGGCACAGGTATACACCCAGTTCCCACAAATGTTTGCACTGAGTAACTTAAGGTGTTCTCTGTCTAAGAGATATGCTCGGCATTTTCAGGGTAGTTGTCCAAGGGCCTGGTCCAGGGCCTCGGTATGGACATGTGATGGCTCTAGTTGGGCAAAGATTTCTGTTGGCAATCGGAGGAAATGATGGTAAGCCACATCGCAATTGAGATTGGAGGCTTCTCTACATTGTTTACAATGAGAGGGTTTAAGTTTTCGAAAAGGGTATCCAAAATACTGTTTTCTGAGAAGTGATGGATGCTTTTCAGGAAAGAGGCCACTAGCTGATGTTTGGGCTCTAGATACAGCTGCAAAGCCTTATGAATGGCGGAAGTTGGAGCCTGAAGGTGAAGGTCCGCCTCCATGCATGTGAGATCCTTACTTCATACTCTTTTTATTTCCAAAATGTTCTATTAGATATAGTGTGACTCTTATCCATGTGGTGAACAGTTTCACGTATGTTACTTCTAGTTCAATGGTTTTAAGCTCACATCTAATAACCGTTGAATAGGTATGCAACCGCAAGTGCACGTTCTGATGGTCTTCTTCTGCTCTGTGGAGGGAGGGATGCTAATAGTGTGGTGAGCCAGAAAATCCTCCGCAAAAATGTGTCATTGTGTTTGTATCATTTGAAATCGTATGCAGAGTTCGTCGGAGTTTGCACCATTAAACACAAGTCTCTAATGTTGGTTGACATTTAGTTTTTCTGTCATGTATACATAACTTCCAGAACTTGAAGAAATCTTTGTTGATATGCATCAGCTGTTTTATAAATGCGTACCATTTCTTTTAATGTCCTTTGCGTCATAATTGATGCCATTCACCGAAGCTCTGTACTGGTTGTCATCATCTTTTTGTATCAGATGCTTCTTACCGGTTCCATAAATCAATTGGTTTGGACTTATTCTTGGTATTTTTATTCTTGTAGCCGTTGGCAAGTGCATATGGTCTTGCAAAACATAGGGATGGTCGTTGGGAGTGGGCAATTGCTCCTGGTGTTTCACCTTCTCCTAGATATCAACATGCAGCAGTAGGTTTCTCATACCTCTCTTTCTCCTTTGTATTTGTTGCACACTATTTATTTTCAGATCACTAACAGTATTTGTCATGCTATTTTAGGTTTTCGTGAATGCCCGACTCCATGTTTCTGGAGGTGCACTTGGTGGTGGTCGAATGGTAGAAGATTCTTCGAGCATAGCAGGTAAATATTTTATTCCAGTCATAGAATATGATAGTGAAGATCATGTTTCATAGGAATTAGGAGACAGATGACCATTTTTGATGATGCAACTATAACTTACAGTTACTGGTACCCACCATTTCACTCATCTTTGGTGTATTTCCTCATTTCGAAATTTTGACTGATGTGTCACTCATCTTTGGTGTATTTCCTCATTTCGAAATTTTGACTGATGCGTTCAACCACCATACCACAGTCAAACATGTTATTTATCATGTTATTAGGATATGGTGGGCTGTGGTAGATGTACTGTCTTCATGTTAATGTGTGTGAAGTAGGATTGTGTATTTGGGAGTATCTGGATAATGGATGTATGATAAAAGGAAGGAAATTGAAAGTATGTTCATCAGTTCATCATGTCTCCAGATGTTATCAAACCTTGCCTTTTTATGATGTTTCCCCATCTGTGCAGGATTGTTTTGTGATAGTAAGTTATGAAAGATTAAATTCCCCCATTGGTGATTCTTTATAAAAGTCTCACTTGAGTATTTCTTATTTGTATGTTCAGTCTTAGATACTGCAGCAGGCGTTTGGTGTGATACGAAATCTGTTGTCACAAGTCCAAGGACAGGCAGATATAGTGCTGATGCAGCTGGTGGAGATGCTGCTGTTGAGTTGACAAGGCGTTGTAGACATGCTGCTTCTGCAATAGGTGACCTGATCTTCATTTATGGTGGACTACGTGGCGGTGAGTAAAAAAAAATCGCTAGAAAACATTTCATCTTTTGGTTTTACAAAGCTGCTAGCAATATATGAACATTGTATATTTACATCTTTCATTTGGTTGATGTTTGATTGTAGGGGTGTTGCTGGATGATCTTCTTGTTGCTGAAGATCTGGCAGCTGCTGAAACAACTAGTGCAGCTTCACATGCTGCAGCTGCTGCAGCAGCCAATGTGCAAGCTGGAAGGTTAACCGGAAGGTATTTTGTCGACGAAAAATCAAGGCAAGCGAATGCTGAAGGATCTCCAGATGGTTCTGTCGTGCTTGGAAGTCCTGTTGCTCCTCCTGTAAATGGGGATGTGTACACTGATATAAGTACGGAGAACGCCATGCTGCAAGGGAACAGGTATTACTGCCATTCTGAGATCCTCAGGAGCAAGTAAATTGTACTTTTAACCTCTTAGTTCTTGGATAGAGGTACTTAAATATAAACCACATTGCAGGAGATTGAGCAAAGGTGTTGAATATTTGGTTGAGGCCTCAGCAGCAGAAGCTGAGGCTATCAGTGCTGCATTAGCTGCAGCAAAAGCTAGACAAGTTAATGGGGAAGTTGAACAGCCAGACAGGGACCGTGGGGCTGAGGCTACCCCTAGTGGTAAACAGATATCTACGTTAATTAAGGTGCCTGAAACTACATTACCAAATACCCCTCCTGGGGTTCGCTTGCATCACAGAGCTGTGAGTATTTATCATTTATCTTTCTTGTATCGTTTCAGTTTGTTTTTGTATGGTTGATTAATTTGTAAGAAGGGGTCTCGTATATCAATTCACCCTGACGTTTATACATATATGCAGGTTGTTGTAGCTGCAGAGACTGGAGGAGCTTTGGGTGGCATGGTGAGACAGCTTTCAATAGATCAATTTGAAAATGAAGGCAGGCGGGTTAGTTATGGTACTCCAGAGAGTGCAACTGCAGCAAGGAAGTTGCTAGATAGGCAAATGTCTGTCAATAGTGTGCCAAAGAAGGTATGGAGGTCAAATCAGATGTAATACATTTCCTTCTGCTGATATTATTATACAAATGTCAAATGCACTGGATATCTTGGACGAAACTCAAAAGTTAGAACAGCAGATAAGTGATAATGTAGACGAATGAGTCCTACTGATATTACGGGCTAGTAATTTACGACTTCTTTTTTTTTTTGTCAATTTATCACAATTGGAAGAGAATGGAGTATCTGGCTCATTATTGGCTAGTGAATCACACAATCCTGGTGTTCAGCCAATTTTGGTCCTTTAAGTTGATATATTTTATAGTATGTGCAATATACTGGCTACCATGTGGCCCACTATTATATAAAGTGTTTCTGTTATGTCGATTTTTGTATGTCTTCTTTAGCATGGCTTCATACTGTTCGTCTCATTTTCATTCAGGTGATAAACCATCTTCTGAAACCTCGGGGTTGGAAGCCTCCTGTTCGCAGACAGTTTTTCCTGGATTGCAATGAAATTGCTGATCTCTGTGACAGCGCAGAACGGATATTTTCTGTTGAACCTAGTGTGCTTCAGATTAAGGCTCCTGTCAAGATTTTTGGTGATTTGCATGGGCAATTTGGGGACCTTATGCGTCTCTTTGATGAATATGGGTCTCCTTCAACTGCAGGAGATATAGCGTGAGTGTTTGTATTTAGGCACCTACTAAATTTTAGCATACCCTAAGCTGAACTTGTAAATATTCACCCACTAACCCCTTGTTTTCTTCATGGCATTTGCAGTTACATCGACTACCTCTTCTTAGGGGACTATGTTGACCGAGGCCAACACAGCTTGGAAACTATTAGTCTTTTGCTTGCGTTGAAGGTATTGCCCGGGGTGTCATTTCCCTTATGTTTACATGGCCTTCTGGTGTTTACCTTGTTTTTCATAAAATAAAGGTAAACTAAGTGTCTTTCTACGGTCATCTGTATGTCCCAGGTCGAGTATCCACAAAATGTACATTTGATTCGTGGAAACCATGAGGCAGCAGATATTAATGCCCTGTTTGGATTCAGGATCGAGTGCATTGAGCGAATGGTATTTTTTATAACATTGGCTGCCTAGTTTTCTCTCTAATTTGTTTGTCATTATTAACTTACTCCATGTGCTGACAGGGCGAAAGGGATGGTATTTGGGCTTGGCATCGAATAAATAGGTTGTTTAATTGGCTTCCTTTGGCAGCTCTAATTGAAAAGAAAATCATTTGCATGCATGGTGGCATTGGTCGCTCTATAAATCACGTGGAACAGATTGAGAGCCTTCAACGTCCTATTACGATGGAAGCAGGCTCAGTTGTTCTTATGGATTTATTATGGTGAGGATATATATCTGCACATTTTGTAATTGTATTTGGAATAAATTTTGTGCTTCACAGTCGAGTTTTCTTTAACCTAATTTTCTGACAACAGGTCTGACCCGACAGAAAATGACAGTGTTGAAGGATTGCGCCCAAACGCGAGAGGTCCTGGATTAGTAACCTTCGGGGTTAGTTCGTTTCTTTCAGTCTTATCATCTCGCCAGACTCCGTCTTGTTATGCTCAGTTGTGAAAATAATATGTTTTACGAGGAACTTGTGTGATTTCTATGTGTCAATTTGTGGAGTATATGGTATTCAGATAAGTTATCTGATTGGAAGTCGCATGTTTTACAGCCTGATCGTGTGATGGAATTCTGCAACAACAATGACCTCCAATTGATCGTACGTGCTCATGAGTGTGTGATGGATGGTTTTGAGCGCTTCGCCCAGGGGCATCTGATTACTCTTTTTTCAGCAACTAATTACTGCGGTTAGTTGGACAATTTTGATTTAAGATCTTACAAAAATGTAGTACATGATTCAGCTTCTATAATTATTTTGAGCTGTTTCTATAGGTACTGCGAATAATGCTGGGGCAATCTTAGTATTGGGAAGAGATCTTGTGGTAGTTCCAAAACTCATTCATCCTTTACCACCAGCAGCTACGTCACCAGAAACATCCCCAGATCGACATATAGAAGATACGTGGATGCAGGTATGTTGAAGTATTCTGCTCACAGCCGGTTTTCTCTTTTCTATTCTTTCAACCTTGTTGGCTGCTTGCTGTGGTGTTGATACAATACTGGGTTTTCATTTTTGATTGTCCATCCAATCAGGAACTTAATGCTAACAGACCAGCGACACCAACTAGAGGTCGTCCTCAAGTTGCCAATGATAGAGGTTCTCTTGCTTGGATTTAAGTTTCTTTTGAAATGTTAGATATTCTTTTCAAGGCTTGGCAGCCCAAGTCTTGTGTGCTCGTCAGCTGGGGTTTCTGGTGGTTATTCTGAATGAGGTGTTGTAAGGAACTCAAGAGCAAGTTCCTTGAACGCTTGATGATACGCACAAAAACCTTGGTTTCAGCTATTGAGGACTGACTGACTGCTTGGCTGGGTGGTCAGTAGATGGGTGTAGCTGACCTGTGCCCCCCCCTGTTACAGAGCCGGCGGGGTCGAAGCCATTGCAGTAGTGGAAAGTAAAATTACGGACACCACGGCGGATGTCCCATGAAGGGCCGTCGCTTTGTATATTGAGCTAGAGTGTTAGTCTTGGGGTTTTCTTATTTTTGTCAGCATCTGAGTGATTAGTAAGGTATTCTTTCTTTTTTCTCTTTTCTTTTTATGAGTTAGCAGTTTTAGGGAGGAGGGGCATACATAGGGGTATCCATTGGTGATAAGGATGTGGTGGGGAGATATGTATATAAATACATATAGATTGGTGTTGGCTGTTTGTCGGACGTGCATGTATCATAAAGGTTTCTGCCTTGTGTACTTTACCTTTAGTCTGTCTTGTACAATGTAAACTTTCGTGTGAAGATAACTATTTCCCAATTTGAGGAACCAACAAAGAAAAAGTTCAGTAGGAAAAAAAATTCCTTTGTGTTTTCACATTCTGTACTTTCGTCCACATTTTGCACATTGTTTCCTAGTTCTACTAATTGTGGCTTGGTTGTTCTTGGCTTCTTTTAAACTGTTTGCTTTTTTTCTCAGTAGAGTGAGATAATGCTAATACATGCAAAACATTTCTTTCATTTCAAAAACATTTAATAAACAAAAATTCAAATGTCTAACATAAAAAATTTATACAGATACGAAGAAAACATAACCCATATCTCAAACTGTAACATCAGCTGCAGAAAGTGTCTAACAAACAAAAAACACACCAGAAAAAAACAAAAGGAAAAAACGGCACAATGTAGGTGGTTATTTCCTTAAAACAATTGGGAGGACGATGATCAAGATGATGATGAGTAGAATAAATATAGCCAACACTGTCCATTTTCGAGTGTTCTTCTGAAGAATTTTTGCCTGTTGAAGCGTTTCAGTTCCTTTTCTTACGTATGAATTAGCTCTGTTAACATTACCAGCAATATCATTCAACTGTTGTCCTTGGTATTCAACCATTACAGCCATGTCCAAGAACACTTGATGCAATTCACCCAAACTCCTTTCCATCTCCAAAACCGCACCATGTCTTTCTTGAATCTCAGCAATAGTATCTATAACTCTTCCCCTTCCTTGTTCCTGAATCACTTTCTGCATAAACGTTTCGCTTTCTCCGGTCGATATCAACTTGTCTACCGTTTCTTCATCGGCTTTCACACCGGTGACCGTAAAGTACCGACGTTCAACCGTCTCCTTATAATCTAACCCAATCCTCTCTCTCAAACTGTTGAACCTCTCCATTGTATCCTTGAGTTTCGTCCTCAACGCGTGCACGACGGATGAACGTGTCCGTTCCGATGAGCTTCCAGGTCCACAGTCAGGGACTTTAAGGCTCTCCTTGTTATCCCGGTCGAGCGATTCAAGACCCGTTTTGATGAACTTTGCTTTGCTTAGTGCTGAAGAAACGTCAGAATCCATGGAAGACCTCAGCTGTTTGATAGGCTTGGAATTGTGAATGGTTTTAGATTGTTCGTGAGAATCTTGCAGACGCTTGTAGATCGTTTCGACTTGATCGAGCTGGTCTTTGATGATCTCCACGTCTTTGTAGAACTTCTGCAAGTTTTTTACTTCGCTGGTGTTCGCTGCCATCTGGCCCATCTCTAAATCATCAATTACCTTGCTGTGATCATTAGTACTGCTAGAACTAAAGAGAGAAGAGAAGATATCGTTCATGGTGATGTTTTTTTTTTTTTGGTTTGATCAGCGAACAAGAAGAGATGAGGATATCTTCTTCTGTATAGTTAGGGTTCGGATTATTTGTGGAAACTGGAAATTGGATATTAAAGAAGTTGAGAAAAAAGGAACGCGGTTTTAATTAAGGTAATGAAGTATGAACTTGGTCTTAGTTTGTAATTAAGCCGTCTAGAGCTGATTTAACACGTCTGGAGGTTGTGAGACTCGTCAACCAATTTGTTCAACTTAAGAAGTTTCTCTCTTTATTCACTTCTTCTAGACTGGTAGTCTTTGACTCTAAGAGGGAGGACGAGATCGATTTCCAGTTCCTGTGATGGAGACATATCCATGACTAGGTCCTGATTCATGCTAGACATTTCCAGAAAGAAAAAAAAAACTATAAATTTCCAGGTCTGCAATGGTTCCAGTTCATTATTCTCCAAAAAAAAAAATTGAACATAATGATTGTGACAAAAATGAGATGACCCAATAACTGATTATAAGGAGCAGCTTTATGGATAACAGTCCTTGCAAAAAATTATAATTTGTTGAAGTTATATATTAGTTTGAAACCTTGAATTTCTACCACATCTTTTCAATCTACATATTAAGAGAGGAATCTTCCTAAGTTCAATTCTGAGACCCTCTCAGTTGACATGTGTAAACAAATGACATTTGACTAAAAGAAATTTTCAGGACCTCGAAATGTGGGAGCCTGAAGCCACATTTTGGTAGGCCGCAGAGGCAATGTTAAGAGCCAGCCAAACAACAGAACATCTGAACTTCAGCCGCGCTTCACAGGTCTTTGAACATAAGATTTGTTGGGGTCTTCTGTTTTCAGTTTCGGCGGTTTGATTTCCCCTTTCTTAGCCTGTATAAAAATAAAACACTACATGAGATGAAAACTCAAACTAATGAATAATGAACCTTCTGAAAATATTGAGGAAGTTACTGCATAGAACTAATAACTACATCAGTATATTGTTACCTTCTTTCCCGTTTTCATGAAATCTCTCCAGCTGGAAACCTGGTAATAAAGTACAGTGTAAAGTATAACTCGGTCAAATGCCCCGACTCATCTAGAGATAGCAGTATATAAGCAACACCTATTTCCAACTATCAGCAACGCTACACACCGAAAGAAAAAAATGGAAAGTTGCACACAGAACTGTAAATCCAACAAAAGAGGGACAGGTTTGCGATGAGAACTGTACTTCCAACAAAAAGGTTCAAGAGGAACCAGAATAAACCAAGGCTTCGACACGAGAATCTGTAAAACTCTACGACTACAACCAATTGGACTAAACTAAAGGAGAAAAATTCTTCATGTCTACAATTTCTGATTTTCAGCAATTCAGAAGGCTTTTAGGTGCATAGCTTCGCTATTTAGAAAAAGGAGCGGGACGTTTTGGAAGGAAACCGACGAAACTATAAAGCCATAAGGAACAAACTGAAATTAGTAATTAAAACCACAGGGGATATGACAAACCCTTTTCTCTCTAGTCCCTTCCCACTGTTCTTCATGCTCACGCTTCCTTTTCCACATCTCTTTTGTTTCTTCCTCATCCTTTTTCAATCTTCCTTCTTCTTCAGATATCTATAAGACGTAGTTTATCATGGAGTCAGAAGAATGAAAGAGAACTTAATAATCAGAAACAGTAGATTGATATAAGTTATGGCATACCCTCATTTGCATTTTCCTCCGACGCCATTCTTGCTCTGTTAATAATTCCCGTACCTTCAGCTTCAACTGCTGCTGGAACTCTTCGGATTGCTCGTATTGGTGCTCATATTTTCCCTATACAATAGAGTAAGTATGTTAATTCACCTAAAACAGATGATGATTCAAAAGCAAAGCAAGCCTCACAAAGAAAAGAGACTGAAGTTTATGCAGAATCAAAAAGTAACCCTACAAGGCTGCTTTAAGAAGTATCACTTTTATCGTTGTTGGTGGCGTTGAAGTAGAAATAATAAAATAAACCATTAAGACTTATATATTTCTCCTTCCAACTCTTGTGTGTGCAAAATCTAATAAACAACAACCCGTGATTCTTCTTGACCCAAACATCGTGCTAAATGCCTAATTTAATTTGGGAGCGTCTTGTCAACACATCTCAGTCCTGACAGTGATTAAAACAAGAATTTGAAATCTATCATAGGGGGGTGAAAAATCTTATACACAGGTCATACCTCATCGACCTGTGACTTGATCTTAGAAGCATTGTCTTTCTTCAGCTGCTTCTTCCTCTTTACCCTGAGTTCTTCTGCAATTCATTTTACAAATGAGCTCAAACACTTCCAAAAGCAAAAGCAAAACAAAGAAACAGATGCAGCGTAGTGAATAAAACTATGCAAAACAACAGAACAAACGAAATGCATAAACCATTGACTAAAGTGGCCTATGTACTGTTAAATGTCTACACCTATCGCGTGTATCTATATTTCATATTTATTTAGAATCAAACAAAATTTCAGTGACAAATCTGTTCAATATTATCCAAATTCTTCTAATTCTCGTTAGTTTGTTTAAAATTCATCCTAATGGTGTACGGGAATGATGTCAGAACAAACCAACAGCCTTAGATATATAGTTCCTTGGAAACTCCTTAAAACCAAATGCATATATCATCTATCAATTGATGAATTATAGGAATTACAATATAAAGACCAGGGCCAATAGAGAATATCCAGCCACAATGCCCACCTTTTGCTGAATTAATTTGACTAAGAAGATATTCCCTTTCTTCTGGATCAAGTAATAATTGCTGTGCTTTTGCCAATGCTGCAGACAAATCCAGAAATTGATTGTCAGCAAACACGCTAATCAAATATTAATACTTCACATAACATAAAATAGATTACAAGCGCAGTGACTAGCAGTAACAGCGTGGTTCTTTCAAAAGTGCTGGGTCGGAAAACATGATAACACAGAAGCCTTCAGTCACTGGTTAACGCTAGAAGATGATCTATGCTCCATTAGACAAATGTGAGAAGAAACAAAACTGATGAACAAAAGGTTATGAAACTGTGCAAGGAACTAAACTCCACTTGTATTTTGCTTGTATTTATGCTTAGGTCAATAAAGTTTTACAACTGGTATTATTTGGGGAAAATCGCCAGTCATTATCCGATTCATTTAATGTGACAGGAAGTACGGAACCTAGAGAACTCTCACCTGCTTTAGCTAACAAATGTGACTGTCTTTATTCTGTTCCACAGACACTTCTTGTCTGCATATATTTGCTAGGACAATAACACTAGCACATGTACTTCTACAAGATTGTATGCTATAGAAGCATTTAACCTTTCATTCTAACAAGTTCGTAAACACTCATCCATAAACCACAATGAATCAAGAACTATTATACATTTAAAGTGCACTGGCATATAAACAAGAGAATGAGGAAAAGAAATCATTCATATACCTTAGAGAAAATTCAAGATATAGATTACCTGAAAACGCTTCCTTCGCTTGTGGATGCTTACACTTATCAGGATGAACCAACAAGGACAACTGCAATATTCAAGCATTGGAAAATAAATAAAACCCTCTGCTGTACCAAAGAAGAAGGTTCAAAATAGATACTCAGCTATGCAGAAATACCTTTCTGTACTGCCTCTTCACTTCATCTGGTGATGAGTCAAAAGGTAGATTAAGAAACTCAAATGCATTTAACTTGAAACATCCAAGAATCCTGTAGCCAGTCACATTAATACCAAAATTAGCTTGAATATTTATTAAGATTGACGCACATTGACACACCAATCATCTCATTCAGGAGATAGGGCACAGTCATGCAATGACGAAGCCGACTTGATGCAAATCCCTACGTGTTTTAATAAGGACAAAAGGGCTTTCATCTGCAGATTTTAGACCCTTTGCTTTCCTGAATATCAACCCTTTCATCTCTGAATTCACCTTACTTAAACAACTTTATTAGAGAGAGAAGGAAAACATTTCAAAATAGTGAAATACACTACAAGTGTACCTCATATAGTTACTATCCACATTTAACTAGCAAATCATTCTTCTTGTAGCTACTTTGTTCTGACCCTAGGAGTGATAACTCCAGTTCCCAAAAATAACTTCTTATCAAAAACTGCTTTTGAGGTTTACTAGGCTGGTTTTAGACATCTGGTGTCAAAGCTCAGATAAGGAGGCAAACCAATACACCTCAAAAAACAATTGCTGATAATGAGAGGTAAAGTCTAATTACTTAACCTAGGATCCTAACAAAGTATATCACAACATCTGATATTTTACAAGTTTTATAAATCTAAGAAACAAAATTTTCAGTCACCAAGACAACAAGGAAACCCAGAACTTCTCTGGGGTCAAATTAACCACTATCAGCAAGTAAAAAAACTAGGACAGCATTATGCCCAAGCTCAATTCAACCCTAATTTTATCTTGATATTCAGATAATTTGGTAGAAAATTCCTTTCATTTAAATACACAATTTTCACATAATTCTATCCATCTCGCAAAGAAAAATACAACAAAAATTCAAACTTAAAGTCATAATCATTAAATTACAATAATTTAGCAAAAACATATAAGAACCTGAGAACTTCGTTATCCCTCTCAACTTCGCTAACTTCAGCGAAGAAGTTTTTGAGAAGCAAATCATCCTCTATGCTACTGCTGCTCTCACCCATCCTGAAGTGCTGGAACGTTCTATTCTATATCTCTCTGTGAAGCTATTTGATTTTCGCAGAGACTGAACAATTCAGACAGACATGAATTTGACGAACCCTCGTTTTTTCCCTTCTAGAATCTCTTACGTTTCTACTTTCTTACCTATGGCTATTATCGGGGCTGCGACCATTTTGGTCATGGGGATTCAAAGGATTATAATATCCTAAATGTGGCTATGGGGATCTAATCTATATGAAAAGTCAAAAATATCCTTAGAGACTAAAAACCAAAACGAAACCAAAAACTAAGAAAATTTGGATATTGGGGGTGTTTAAACACAACGGTGGTGGTGGAGCAAATTATAGTCAGGCGTAGTTTCAATCTCCATGAGAATCTGAGCGATCATTTAATCTTTGTGTCACTGACAGACGAACGTTTAGTTATACACCTGAATGGGGCATAGATAAAACTCACATTTGGTATCTGAAGAACATCCCAACCCCTTATTCATCATCTCTTTTAATCAATTGAACAGATCTATCCTCTCTCTCTCGAAGCCGCTCCAGAGAAGAAGAAAAATACCCAACCGTTCTCTTGTTTTTCTTCTTCAATCCTTGTAAAAATAGATCTCAGTCTTTGTGGTTTGATCTGAATATTCAGATCTGTCGCACAGATTTGGGTATCTTTATTATAGTATTTATAATTTTAATTAAAACGATCACTATTTATTGTGATCCTCTGTAATTAATTTTCTAGAATTTTTTTTTGTCTTTAATGGTTTGTTCATAGAGCCTGAAGGGTGTTTATTTCACAATCGAAATAAACACCCTTCAGGCTATACGAACAAAAAACGATTTATTTCGGCGTGACGTAGGTCTACATTTTGATGAAGATCAACGACTACTGGTTTCGATTGGGATGAAGCACAGTGCATATTACCATCCTTTCATGGGAGATTTCAATCTTATTGTAAAAGAAGACAAGTTCAAATGGCTGAATCAGAAATCAAAAGCCATCCTCCTAATATCATCAATTTCTTATGTGAAAATCATGTATTATATATATATATGTGTGTGTGTGTATTGTATCACAGTTGTCTTGTTTTTGTGATACAAAATCTATATAATTTTTCATGTTTTTCGTTCTTGATGTACTTGAAATTTTATCAACGAAATCAAGAAATTTACTCCTTCAAAGAAAAAAAAGATATCTGAAGAATATAAAAGTTACGCCCCAAAAGAAATAAACGCTACGGTTACCGCCAGTGAGACGAGCACAGATTAAATGTTCGCCCCACCAGCGTAACTTAAACATACTCACGGTTAAGACGTAACTTAAACATACGCCTCAATTTTCATCGCAGAGTGTGAATCATGTGTGTGGCTTAGTTCAGGCGTCACTTATAGTTACATTTGACATAATGTTCTCCACCCGCATATCAAACAACCTTGAGATTAAAGAAGCATGCATGTGATTATTCACCCACAGACATAATAAGAAGGTGTTGTTCTTACCTTTTCCAGACATCTTCTCTTTACTGGATTCTTCCCACCTCTTCACCTCTCAACATTATTTTCTTCTCTTTTCCAATTTTTTTATCTCAATCATCAATAGATGTATACTTCTTATTTCCCCTAATTTCCTGCTTCTTTATTGCTATATAAACACTTAGGGTTTATGATATTTATTCCTGTGATTCAACTGAATCATCTCCATTATTGGAATTGGATTTTGGAATGGAACCCAAATGATACTTTTAGTGGTTTATTGTCTTGAAGATTAAAGGTATGATTGTGGTACTTTTTAATTAGGTTTTGTAAATTTTATTTTTTAAATTTTTTTTAATTTTTTAGCTAGGTTTTTGAAGTTGTAAATTAGGTTTTGAAGGTGAAAATGTGGGGGTACCAAAATACACCGCCAACTTTTTCTTAGGCAACATGTATGGACAAAACCTAAATACAATTCCGAGAGTTCGACTTAATGAATCTCAATCAAGGAATAATATTCAGAGTTATATCTCTTTCTCCCACAATCAGAAAGTTTACAGAGACAAGTCTGTGAACCTGATTTACGTGTGAGAGTACTTGGACGATTCCAAAGATCAATATCCAATTATCAATCAAGTTGTATCCAACAAACAAGGATGGATGTATCTACTTTGATTGATTAACGTACAACCTGTGATATCTCAAATAAAGATAAACAATATAATGCGGAAAAAGAAATAACACATACACCATAATTTTTGTTAAAGAGGAAACCGAAAATGCAGAAAACCCCTGGGATCTAGTCCAGATTGAAAACCAAACTGTATTAAGCCGATACAGACACTATCCTACTACCAATTAACTTCAGACGGTAATGTAGTTGAGACCGAATTAAACTCTCACAACAATTTAGTTACAGTCGTGTTCCTTACGCCTCTTGAATCCCAGCAGGACTCCGCGCAATTGATTCCCTTAGTTGACGTCCTTTACAGCCTAAGAGTTGCTTCAACTCAATTGAAAACTTTAAACCAATCTGCCTCCCACAGATAAGCCAATATGTGTGATTACCTTTTTGATGGTAGATCAAAGTGAGACTGGAAATCGATAGCAATAGACAAAGTCTGGCTAACCTCAAAATTCGGACTTATGCTTCCCAAAGAGCAACCTAGATTATTATTCACCTCACAAGTATTAAAATTTTGGAAAAAACAAAGTCTGAGACGAAGAGAACTTTGATGATTTCTATCTATCTTGATTGATGGAGCAAGATGATTAACAATCAATCAAGATCAGGATACTCGAGCTATCAAGATAAATAATAGCTGGACCTGGCTTCACGAATTCCTATGAAGTCTTTGTAGTCGTTAAACCCTAAAGAGTTTTAGGAAGAGGGCGACTCTGATTTACAACTAGGACACACAAAAAAGTAGTGTTGGGGTTCAAAGACCCCAGTTGTTTGAGGTTCCCCTTTTATAGACTTTCAAAGCAAAGGTTGCTTTAGGTTTAAGCTAAGATAGCTTTGGAACCAAGCAAACAATATCCACTGTTAGATGAATCTTTGAAATGTGATTGACATATCAAGATATACACTCTCGTTAGGGTGAACCATAACCGAACCGTGTACAAAGAAATTGTTCATAATCTGTTAGCCGAAACTAGCCGACTGAACTATAAGCTTAATCATTTTCATAAACACTTTCACAATCATAGGTTATAATGTGATCAATCATGTCTATATAATGTCCATATACATCTATTCAAATTCTAATTATCTCGCATAAATAATTTTACGTGCATCTGAAAATATTCGACAGGGTAAGTACGTGTACCGGGTACGTGTACTTCAACCTTAGTCGTGACTACATTTTCCATGGTACATATATCGGGTATGTGTACCCTTAATACAAATATAAGTTCCTGAACATACCAAAAATTTTCGGTTCACGTGCAAGGTATGGATACCACGGCGGTTATAGAACCAATAGTTCTTTTTAGATATGCATACTAGGTATGTGCACCATTCCAAGTTCACGAGTTCACAGAATTTTTGTGGTATGGATACTGGGTATACGTACCATTAAGTCGCTGCCGAACTATAGTTGTGCCGGTACGTGTATTGGGTACATGTACTACGACTCTGGACCTATAACAGTTTTCCCATTTTGTAAAACTAGTATGCATATTGTCCTGTATAGATTTATAGTAGTTATATCTTTCTCTCTACATCGATTCGAAACATTCCCAAATAACATCAATGACACATATCACTGTTCCAGGCTATTTTCGAATGATAATCTTGAATCATGATTTTAGTTGTGAACAATAAACTGTTCTTAGCCGAAATTCATCAAGTATGAACAAATGTTCATTAAGCTTAGTCATATATATTTCGAGAACTAATTACAAGATAAACTTGACTCGAAATTCTTGATATGCTTACAATAGTCTAATTAGTTTTTGTGATAACATCTCATAGATAGAAAGATGAATATAACTTGAGAAACATGTGATTCAGTCTTCACTTACCTTTTGTTGAAGAAAATTTCCAAAAGCTTCGGTTGATCTTCGCTTTCAAATGGTATAACGCAATGATGACTGTCATGATGTCTGTTTCTCAACTACACACTTTTATACTAATCCGAGACTTTACTAATTGTAGACTAGAAATCGAGATATAGTTTTGGTAACTAAAATTGACAACAAGCTTGAGATAGAAACGCTTGTGAGTTCGACCGAGCTATGCTCTAACAGAAGGATTAATTTGAATTGGGTTTTGGTTAATTTTATGTATATAGAGATGATATATCTATTGTACATATATAAGACCTAATTTGTATGTATGTAAATAAGATCAATTCTGAAATTTTATAATACATGTGGAAGACCTAATTTGTGTGTATGTAAATTGTGTTAAAACAATTGATTTCTGAACTAATTTGAGTTGGGTTTTGGTTAATTCTATGTGTGTATAGATGGATATGTCTGTTGTACATGTAGAAGATATAATTTGTGTGTATGTAATTCGGGTTAAAACAATATATTTTGAATTGATTTTTCTTGAATTTGGAATTGATTAATTTGAGTTGGGTTTTGGCTCATTTTATGTGTATATAGATATAAATGGTATGTTTGTTGTACATGTAGAAGACCTAATTTGTGTGTATGTAAATTGGGTTAAAACATTGATTTTTGATATGAGTTTTTTGAATTTTGAATTGATTAGTTTGAGTTGGGTTTTGGTTAATTTTATGTGTCTATTGATGGATATATTTGTTTGTTTTCTAAAATATAAAACAAAGCTTGGCTAAGTTTGTCTGTGTAAGTGGTGGTCCAGATTTGTCTAGAGAAAAGATAAATTTATGGTCACGGTTTGTTCAACTTAAATATTAATTGGTATAAGTATCCTTTATTAAGGGTCATGTTAACTTGTATACACTAATACAAGTTAACAGGGGCATATTTGTCCTTAAATTACGTTGGAAATATAAACAGTTACTAAAGTAATAACAAATTTATTATTTTCCGTAATTAAAATTATGTTCCGGTAATACCCTTTAGATTTTTAGTGATAAACAGTAAATGTAGTCAAACACGAAACTCTCTCCTCGTTAATCACTCGACTTAATTCTCTCCTTATTTATTTCACTCGTCTCTCTCATTTCATCTTCTATGTTGGTTATATCTTATTCTCCTCCATTTTTATTCTCCTGTGAAGCAAATATTCATTTCCACCGTCTCTTTTTTCTGATGCAAAAATTTATTTCCAACCCAAACGAGGGTATAATCAGTTCTCAAGTTATGTTAATTGCTGCTCCTTGATTCGGCAGATGTAAATTTTCAAGCTTGAAAACTTAAATGAACAAAAACTTAGAACTTGTGGTCGAATCTGGGTGGTCTAATAAACTTCTTTGATTTGGTAAAATAACAATTCACTGCTATGGTGAACGAAAGATCATCAAGATATTTTTTTTAATTGTGTCATCATGTTAAACAATTATGAATAAGAAAATTAAGTTTACTAAAGCAGAGAACTGATGATTATAACGGTGACATTTGAAACAGTAGATAAGCATGAATTAGATTAGATTGGTTTGATTTTTTTTTTTTTATTATTGTGGAATGAGATCGTATGTTCCCAAATCTCACTCACAACTATCTAAAATGAAAAGATGGAAGATCATAACTTTGTTTTTAACGTTTAACCTAATACAGTTACGTGTGGGGTCGCATGAGAACTTGCACTTTGACTATTATAAGGGTAATATAGGAATAAATTTTTTCTGACATGCATATAGGTTGCTAATCCAAGAAAATCACAAATCCAATAAAAATTATGAATCCCTAGAAAAAAGTAACTCATTAAATGTTCCTTAACCTATACACGGGTATATAGGTTAATAAGACCCTTTTATTAATTGATTTCTCATTAATTTCTCATGATGAATGATTTATTAATTTTACATCATAAATGTTCCTTAATTAATATTAATATATATTTCCATTAATAAGTAATTTTGACAAAAATTATTTCAACAGATGTTAGTGGTGGCGGTGGTAGTAGAAGAAGAAGTGGGTGGTGGAAGCGGCGGAAGGTGTTACTAAGTGGTGGAGGCGATAATATTAGTTTTAGTGGAAGAAATAGTTGTGCGTGCTGGATGGTTTTAATGGTGGTTTTTTTTTTTTTTGAAGCTACAAAACAAAGCTTGGCTAAGTTTGCCTATGTAAGTGGTGGTCTAGATTTGTCTAGAGAGAAGATAAATCTTTGGTCATGGTCTGTTCAACTAAAATATTAATTAGTATAAGTGTTTTAATAATTGGTGTCTCGTTAATTTCTCATGATATATGATTTATTAATTTTACATCATAAATATTCCTTAATTAATATGAATACATATTTCCATCAATAAATAATTTTGACAAAAATTATTTCAATATATATTAGTGATGGAGAAAGAAAGTGATACCTGATGGTTTTGTGGTGCTGGTGGGTATTGATGAGTAGTAATTGACTATGTTAATTATGTGTCGCTTTAAAAGAGGGTAACACTATAAAGTAGAAATGTCGTTGATCATCTTAATGCTAATATAAACTCGGTTAAAATACATGAAAATTAAGAAGAAGAAGAAGAAGAAGAAAAACATTTGGATGTCGCGTTATATAATAAATACTAAAAACTACATATTTAGTATCAAGGTTTCTCCCTCCAATAGATAAATCTACGGTTGTATTGAGATCCCGTAAGTATAGCGCGAGTTGGTCTTGAATTTTTAAATGATAATGAATATAATGAAACGCTCCCTCTCAGTTTCTCCAATGAAAACCGGAACCTTTTAAAAACAAATAATCAATCGAACATCACTTAGATGGAGCACATCACCACCAGTGTCAACTTCTCTGAAAGATTGCTACATATCCAGTGAAATTTCTACAGATTAATTTGGTGATTTCGTCCTACCGTAATTTTTAACGAGGCATGCAATTAAATCTTTAATAGTGATTTTAAAGGTATTTAATAATTACGAAAATTCTCTTATAAGTTTTGTTTATGCAAGTATTGATTTAACTTGGGTTCTTTTATGTTTTCGTGTTAAGTTGATGACTTTTTAATTTGAATACATGTTTGGTTAACAAAATTTGATACATATAGGGTATTTTCTTTGTAACACTGATGTTAGTCTCTCATTTTTCCCGTTAGAACTTTGTTTCGATCCTGTATTTGTAGACATTATTTGACTAATGATGGGGTATTTGTTTAATCTCACGGCCGATTAAACCCACTGTGTGTTCTACACATTGAAGGCGACAGAAGATTGTGTCGGCTCTACCTTGAAACTAATAATTTTTCTTCAGAAGGTTAGTTGAATTTATGTAGATAGAAGGTTAGTTGAATTTATGTAGATACAAATATCAATATGACTATGCTCTTTATTGCTCCAAATTAAATTACTTGAGTAACACTAGATTTGAGGATGTCATTCATGTACTACTTAGCATAGTTGGTGTGAAATCTTTTTATCCACGAATTTCTTCAATTTTATGTTATCATATGATTGAGAAAGAATCTTACACATGTTTTGATTTACTTTTATAAGTTTATTTTTCCAGCTCACATGTGTATATCTCAGCCTTCCAATAGCCGAGGGTTCTTCATTTTTATAACTCTCACATTTTGCAAAAATAAATAAATAATTTTTATCTATAGTAGGGAAAATATTATCGGTTTTTGCTTCACTCCTTAGAGCCTTAGTTATCAATAATTTCAGAACCAATGTAGTCATAAACATCATGGAGTTGGATTGCTAATTTAGGTATATGTACTGTTATAAGAAATATTCTTTTTGAAATTTAAAATTATGGTCTGATGGAACAATAAATGGGGAACATATCTATTTTTTTTTATTTTTTTTTTAATTATAAAAAAAAATTTTTGATGTTGGCACAGTATCATTACTCAGTCCAGATAATAAATTGAAATAACATGCTTAAGTAAAATAAAAAGATCAGGTAAACCATTATTTTTCTGCCCAAAACCTATTTGAATATCAAAATAATTACTCATGAAAAAAAATGAAGCAAGAGAAATGTGAATAATATCGTATTAGAGACAAAACATCTCGTGCCGTTACCGCAAGGGTTAAGACCTAGTACATGTATAAGATATAATTTGTGTTTATGGAGTTATAAAATTTGTAATTATAGATGTTTATGGAATTCTAGAATTATGGATCTTGGTCGAGATTATGTATTATGGTTTGATGGTTACTCTTTTAATTATGAATATTATTTTTATCGTGTGCACCGATGTCCAAAACACCCGTGTCGAGATTCGTTGGTCGCCTAAAGACCAACAAGAAAAAGAAATCTATAGCTGATGAGGATCATGGAAAGCTCATAAGCAAAATTTTATCACTGGACACAAATTCATCATACATATTTTCCTTCGTGTCATCGTTATTTGTCTTTAAAACGAAGGATTATTCCGATTTCATGAAAATTCACTTCTTTTATGATAGAACCTTGGTACACATGAAAGCTCATAAACTAAGTTTTATCACTGAACCTAGGTTCATATACTAAAAAAAAAATCTCTCCTAAATCAGGGATTATAGTTAGTTTACAGAACTAACGATCGAACGAACATACATTTACAAAAACTAGGGTTTTTCATAAAACTCACATCAATTGTATACACATGTATATGATTTTAACATGATCACTTCATGAAATTCATGTAAACAACAGCAAACATCAAAAAAAAAAAAAATTCGCTCACCTGGTCGTCGCCCGCCGGAAACTGGCTGGACGGTGGCGGCGACGGTCGACGACGATCGGCTCCGGTGGAAAACTCTCCTTCCCTGGCGTGAAGGTGATGAAGGTGCTGGTTGTGTGTGAGGAAAACAAAAAAAAAAGGATTAATCCCTTTTATATCAATTTTATTTCCAAAACCTAATTTTCTAAGGATTTCCTTATTGGGCCCGACCCGCGAATCCTAACCGACCACAGACACGTCGTCCAAACCAGCGGTTCAACACCAATTTATGCTCATCAAACGACGCTCCAATCATGACATTGAAGCCTTCATCAAGTCGTGGCTTGCTCATGCTCTCTAAATCCGGTAACATCTCAACTTACGACTAAGTTCAATTACTGGTATTATTTATGGCCGGAAAATCACTATTTAATGCTGACCGAGGAACACAGCTTTCCTCAGTAAGCAGGGGACTTAATATAGATGGTGGATTTTTGACAAAGGCTAAATTCGCAAACTCATAATTATACGAAGCTCTGATTCAGCAATCAGACGCGAGTATCAAGACACGGGTCTCTCATCGAATTCTCAACGGAGAGTACCTTCTCTCAGAGTACATGTGGATATGTAGTCTCACGACTGGATATCCGTGATATCTCATGAATACTGAATACTTTCAGTGATTATTTCTATATAGCATCACGTGATGGACGGCTCCTAGACAACTTGCTCTACTAGTATAGAGCGATAACGTCCTCAGGAACAAACAACGAGTTTACCCTGACTATATAAAGGATATGACTTACCGACAAGCTCGTATCGAAATAATTAATGCTCCTAGACAGCTTACTCTGCTATTATATAGCCACAAAGTTAATTATTCCTAATTAAAATTGCTCATATTCCATGGTCGAATCCACGACTGGTCCCATGGAATGGCAATAACAATTGTTCTGATTCTATGATCGAATCCACGGCTTGATCTCATAGAATAGCAATAACTATATTATCTCATTACTCCGATTTCATGATCGAATCCACAACTGGTCTCATAAATGGTAATAGATAAATCTTAATTACTCTGATTCCATAGTCAAATCTACGATCCCATGGAGTGGTAATTCTCACTTTATTATCCTGAATTCGTAGTCGAATCCTCAGCTGATCCTATGAATTAATAATAAACATCTTATTACTCAGTTTTGTGAATTATTCTCCACTGAATTCCATAATTAGTAATAAATAATCAACAACTGGGCGTCTGAGCTACCTCTAAGTAAGCCCCGATTCAAATGGTGAAGGTGTATTCAATGACGATACACTGACAGTCACCACACGAACGAGTATTTCAAAAAATACAACGAAACGATGAACCTATGCAAAATAGGGAAGAAAATAATAAATAATTAAAAATATTGACCAGGGTGCTGGGAGCACGAATACACGACCGACCGACCGTGTCGTGGTCAATCCCACGCCAGTTTTATATTTTTTAATGCATTATTATTATTTTCCATGATTTGATGAAAATTCTCTCATTTTATCAAATCTCCTCCGTCTCGAGGAAACTCCTCGGCTTCATGGTACTTCCATAAATCCATAAAAAATAATACAAAATTAAGGAAAGGAGTGTGGGGCGTGACCATTGGCCAACCGGCCATGCCTTGGTCCCAACCGGCCCCACACCCCACGGTTCCTTATTATTTTATTATTATTTCTCTAATTTCATGAAAAAACTCCTTGATTTCATGGTATTTTGCACAAATCATCAAATAATAATAATAAAATAAAATAAATTATGAAAACTTATGGGACCGGGCCTTGGCCGGCCGGCCATGCCCTAGCCGGTCCCACACGCCCCTTTGTTTTATTGTTTTATTATTAGTTTTCCTTGAATTCATCAAATTCCTTGATTTCATGGTATTTCACTCAAATTAGGAAAAATTCCCTCAATTCATCAAAAATACATAAAAAATACACAAAAATTAGGGAAACTCGCGGGACCGGGCCCAAGCTGGCCGGCATGCCTTCCATGGTCCCACACGCCCTTGTTTTTATTATTTTAATATTTTTTGCTTCCCTGAACTCATGAAAACTCCTTCAATTCATGGAAACTCCCTAAATTCATCAAATTTCTCAAAATTCATGAATTTTTCATAAAATCATCAAAATATTATAAAATTAAGAAAAAGGCACCACGGGACCGTGGTCACGACCGACCGACCATGCCTTGACCACGGCGGTCCCATGCCTCCTCATCTCTTATTTTATAATTTTTTTCATCATCTCATGGTGTTTTCCTCAGTTTCTTCGAAACCCTAATTTTGACATATTTTCTCGAATGGACGCTCAATTGCACGCCAGAAAATATCAAAATTCTCAGGACTGAGACGCGGACGCCTTGGGGACACGAGCACACTATCTTGACCGACCAAGATTGGCTCTTTGGCTCACGGAATCCGGTCCCATCAATTTTCACAGTTTTGACCTAATTTGCACAATTACTCGTATTAGGTCCAAAACTCTTCCAAACACTTTGGATTTTCATGAAGTGATCGTCAGGCGGTCACATGACAACCCAGGGCCGGTTTCATGACTCCATGGTCGGTCTCTCGCCTCGTCATAATTAATTAGGTTTTCTCACTTAAGGCTCAGACGAGCATTTTCGAATAAATGATTAAATCAGCATTTGATCATTCTTTCACCAAAAAATCGTCAACTCTTCATGAGTTCTTTGTATTTTCTCACGTGAGCATAAGGACACTACATGGTTGACCCACGGTCCATGTAGTCACTCCCTCCTTCGTCCCATGGTTGAAATTCTGACGAACCATGAATTGATCATGAATTGATCAAATTAGGGTTTCTGAATCCAAGGATCATCATTCAAGATTCCAACCTTAATAATTTTACGACGGCCTCATGGTCATTAATTTTATTAATTATGCTCGGTTCAACGACCAGTATTCTAATTAATATTTTTTGTATGCTGCCAATAATCCATCAGATGAGCAGCACATGCTCAGACGATCAAATATTCAACAATTCATCACATGAGCAGCACTTGCTCAGATGAGGAATATTTGCTCAATATTGGTTCAACAATCAATATTCAACGATCCATCGAATGAGCAATACTTGCTCACTTCATCGTAAGAACTATACCTCTGTCTCATGACATGTTCAATTCATGAGTTTCAGAACATCATGTTCAATTTAACGACTACATGGACTCATCGTCCCATCAAACCACGAAGTCATCAATTGACTAACAAACCACGAGACGTCAATCGTGTCACTTGGGGGGATATCACTTAAGGTTTTGGTCTGGCGGTCTACGCACGTGTGTTCAAACACACGATGGAATGTGAGCAAGTCGTGCAATCATTTGAAGGAATTCACGAGGTAGTGGGTGGAAAATCGACCAAGTCTCCACACGTTGAGCAACTGGTTTCAAACACGATCTCCACTTCCCCACTCCTTGATTCCATCAACTGTCACACTTCATGGAATCATGGTGTCTAAAATTCCAGCAATATAAATAAGTCTCTGAATCATGATTGAATCATCGGCATCAACAATATCATCAATCTCACGTCAAACTGACAACACGAGATCATCAAATCATCAATTGAGCAAGTACTCTCAATTGAGCAATTTCAATCATTCAGAGCTTATCATATTCAGAACTCACACACCCACAATTTTTGATTACCATTGATTCCACACATTTCTAAGCTTCCCTCCTACAGATCAACCCATCCTCTCTTGCGACCGAATTTACTCTGGAACGGTCATTGTCTTGATTTAGGACGGAGTACTACAGATTGATCTCTCGAATCTAAAGCACCCCCTTTGCAGCGGTGCATCTGTGTGAGGTTTAACATTTCGCTCGGTTCGAGGAGTCTCCTCCGTACGGTCGTCTCCTCAATTCCTTAAAAACCAGCGAATCGTTTTTCCCCATCTACACCTGCCTTTGTTGATTTGTTGTACATGTATGTCTCCGAAAACACCATGGATAATTGCTCGAAGGAGTCAATTGAGTTTGCTGGCAAGTTGTCATACCAGGCTAGTGATGATCCCGTTAAGCTTGCTAGGAAGTACCTGCAAAGTACTAACTCATTTCTTTCCCAATGGGCAAGGACACGAGTGTAATACCGTAGATGGGCTGCGAGATCTGAGGTACCATTGTATGTTTGGAACGTAGGTACCGGGCATTTCGAAGGGATGGACTCCCTCAAAATGCGAAAAGATAGTGGGGACGTGGTTGCTTCTTGTAGCACTTCTTCTAGTCTTGCGCCTGCGTGGCCAGTCTTTAGGCCTTGGATCTCCTTCCGCATTTTCTCCATTTGCTCCATGCCATGTTCACATTGTGAGCATCTTTGGAGAATGCTTCGTCGTAAGACTGAGATGGCTTGTATATTGAATCCGTTTCGTCTGGGTCATGGTGCACCCTCCTTGTTCCCTTAGGTTGATTCGCCTTTGGTGGGTTGAGATCCACCCTTCGTCTTCCTGAGATAGCTCCGTTTTCACACCTCTGTTGCGGAGGGTGAGTTTGGGAACCTTCGATTTGTATGTCTAGCATACCTTTGAGGTTCTGGTTCTCCCGGGACATTTCGTGCATGGAATCTTCATTCTCCTTGTTATGGAGTAACAAAGTCGTTATTTGTGCCGCCATTTGGTCTTCGTTGTGGGCTCCACCCCCCTGAGGAGTGTTGTCTGCTGGATATTCAGAGTTTTCCACTCCTTCCTCTATAATTGGCGCGTCTGGATCTATCTGAATTTGAGTTAGGTTTCCCAACCCTCGTCCCGTAGGAGCTAAGGTTTTGGGTAACCCTGCGTTGGCCGCAGGTGTCTTCATAGCTCTAGCATGCTCCGATAATGGCATGTCGTAGATTGGTTGAGATCCAGATGTTTGCCACATCCCTTCAGCAGGAATAGGCGATTTGTTAGCAACTGCTCTTCTTGCTATTTCGCTTTGTCCGTCCTCCGCTTCATTCATTTGGTTTGCTTGAGACGGCTTTTGGGATCTCCCTCTTGTGATAGATGGTTGTGAGCTTGTTGGTACATCAGTTGGTTTCTGGATGCCTTAAGCTTTGGTTATCCTGCAGTTACAGAAAATCGAAGAAGTCTGCTACTTGGGTACCTTCGTTAAAAGTAGCTATTAATGCTCTGACACAAAAGACTGTTAAGCAGCTTTTTCAGAAAAATGACTGAAATAATATTTTTGATAGATGGGTATTAAATGCTTATGACACCCTTGGAAAATACAACTTAAAACGTCGAAAACCAATGAAAAAGAGGTGTCATATCTTGCGAAAAACAAGGTTATTAAATGCGTTAGAAGATCTTTTATCCTTAAAATTCGACTGAGATTCCTCTGTCAGTCAAAGGTTCTCAGATCTAGAATATGCTCTGTTTAAGAAGGCTATTTTAGCATAAAACAAACATTTTGGCGTTTTGTGAGTATGTTTTTTGAAAAATTTGTTGTGGATCTGTAATGAGGCACGTTTTTAGAGGCTATGAACTCAAAAACATGCACAAATAATGGATGAACGAATCACTAGAGGGTGAGATTCATCGGTGAAACACAAATCTCTTCGTTTCAGAAGATGTATAAGTAAAATGTAAAATTGTGCCTAAACTCAGGTTCGTGAGAAAAACACGGTGGGCGCCAAACTGTGACTACTCGTTTTCCCGTAGTCTACGTAATGTATACAGCTCTGAGGATCTGATACTAAGTAGTATTGATACCTCTGTTGAATTGATAGTGCTAAGTAATAAATGATATCTAAGATCACAATAATAACGAAGAACACAAGTATAATGTAAAAGCTTCTAAGTTATCATGAGACACAAGTGATTTACGTGGTTCGACATTTGTCTACGTCCACGGGGTAATGAGTGCTTATTTTTGTATTAAGTTGTGGTGGTTACAAAGATATTAAATGCTTCCCAAAGTAATAGAGAGAACTCAAGTGGAAGTAAATACTTAAGTTCTAAACATTAAAGAGGTATAAGCTTAAGACTAGATCTTCTCTCCTATATATTGAATGCCCTTAATTTGTTGGTGAGGCTTGGTATTTATATCCCCTCTTGCTCCAGGTATATCTTTGCTGCCTCTGGGTCCATCGTTTGCTGATATACATTTCGTACCAATGGTACCTTCGTCCACCGCGTACTTCTCCAGTTGTATTTCGCCACCTAAGCTGGCCCACGTTCCTTCGGGAACTACCCAACCTTAGTACATGTTGTACCTTCGTTCACCGCCAGCTTCCGCCAATCGGGTTCTGCCACGCTTTCTCTCTCCACGTGCCTAGATTTATGCGTGTAGATAAGAGATTTGAGCATTTAATGTTGATTGGATGCGTCATCCACCTCTGTCCCCTCGCCATCTGACTCTATATAAACTAGGCTTTTTCCTTCCTTATTTTGACCGTTCACGCCTTCTTTCTTGGGATGAGATAAAGTAGATCTGCGGAGCTATCCCTTGTTACTCAGGCTTCTCTGCTTAGCGAAGGCTACACAGTTAGATATGTATGCGGCCACTAAGATCGTGACACGTGCTCCACAGAATATTGGTATTCACATATGTCTAATTAAAAGAATCCTTTTGGTGTTTCTAAATAATTGGCTTTTCAAGGCCTCTTCTTTTATTCTTTAGGTGGTCAGTGGTCATCTGGAACCTGGCATTGTGATTTATACTTTTTAGGTGGTCATTTATGGGACTATTCTTAAGCGAGATCAGTGGAAACACAGTAAAATCAATTCATGGCCGCCAGTGGATGAGTAGGATATGGAGGCCTCGACTCTCTTACATCCATTTTTATTAGTTCGTCACCTGCCTAATATTCATCCAACCGAGTGCAGTCCAAAACCATACTCATCTTCAATCTGTTTGTATCATGTTCAAGGATATGGCTGTTGCTGACAATGAAGCAGTACTACATGGCGTTAGAGAATATGGGTTGTTATCTTGTAGAGTTGATCTCATTAGATTATGAATGTATCATGTTCTTGCTATTGAGAATATAGGCATTGTTGTTTTCTTTTGAGATTTATGATCCAGTTAATTCTGTATTTTTTGAATGCAACTCAAATTTGTTGGGGTTATAGTTGTTGATCTCAAGGTTATTTTTTAACTATTCAAGAGGTGCAGTTGAGCAGAAATGCGTATAGAAAAGGAAAGCTTTATCCTTTAGCAAAGTTTGTTGTCCTTTACAAATCCATCTGTTTTAGTTTGAAGATGTTGAAGGTATTGTTGAAGTATGTAAAGTAATAATAAATATGTTTCTTGACTATAAATGAAAAATATTTGATTCTTTCATTTGCCTGCAAAATCAGTAGCTTCTTGCATTTCTTGGAGGCACAAACTTAAATCTAGCCTAAATAAAAGTGTATGGTGTAACCATGTGACACTTAAACTTCTAAAGTATAGACTTACGCAACTCAGTACCAAGGCAGACGAGGTTGGTATGCAGTTATAATAGTTTTTTAATTCCTTTGTATTATATTATTACGTACTTTGTTGGTTACCTGAAAAAAACTAGATCCCTCATCAAGGACTAAACCCATCAATCCCAATAATAATAAATTACCCGGAGGAAGCTACAAAAAGGAACATACAGAGAAAAAAGCAATCAGAGACTTAGTCAGTTGGTTGAATCCGGTTAATTATGGTTCTAAGACAACTTATCAACGCTTAAGTATGATTTTGAACTCATCGACGTCTATAGAGCAGCTATTAACCGCAAAATCTTCGAAAGAATTTGTTGCATAAAATGCTGCATTAGGTCTGATATGTCAAACCGATTCCATACGAATTTTAGCCATGGTTTCTGGCGGATGTCAACCAGGGGAATAATGGAAATTAAAACGAATGAGTCAAAGGGTACAAAGGTAAAAATAACTGGCATATAATGGGAGAGACAAAACCTGTTTATTGTCAGTGGGATAAATCGAAAAGGAGAACTGGCGACAGTCTGTACAAAGGCGCTCAAGTTGGGAAATCTTGTCTCTTTGGTTTAATAAATAATTGTACTAAAGTATTCACTAGGTTTAGTTTTAAGATGTTTAACTGCTTTATTTGCTTTGTGTATGCTTTATTTGATATGTCCGCAAACATGTCTGCAACTATGTGTACTAGTTGCTATGAAAATCTAGTTTTAGGTGATGATATGAATCATGGTCATATATCAACCCCGTCTGCAGGTTTAAGAACCACTCGACTACGAAAACGATTATACATCATCTTGCTTCCATACTATCAACGACTTTTATATATTTCATCCTCAACTTTAGTACCCAGTGAACTGTTGCACCAAGAAAAATTATGACTTATCTTGTGGGAAGTCTTTGAAGAAGAGTTAATAGCTTTAGCCTTCGCCTTCTACCACTCTCGGAGAAGAGTGTTTCACCACATCTCCAACAAGCATATGACACCATAATCAAGAAGAAGCTGGGTGATTCACATAACCAGACAACCTTATATCGCCAACAGGCTAGAAAAGGTCCTAAGTACATTAACCAACATGTTTCTATGTAAGTTATGTAAGCTAAGTGTGGAAGAACCGATGGAATCCCCTTATCACAAAGCGGGTATCACCCTCTTGTTGTCGTTACCTCTTAGACTCTTAGAGCACCTCCAATAGAGGATGAATTATTTTATTTTTTTGAATGACACATAGGATTTTAGATCCCCATTTAGTATCATCTCCAATAGTTAGGTCCTAGAAACTAGGATGGATAAATTACTCTAGAAACTAGGAGGGATGAATTACTAAATATGAAGGTGTTAAAGAAAGCCTTAGCTACACCTTCGAAATGACCTTAAACTAATTCCATGTCATCAATTTTATTTTAAAAATAAGTATTTAACGCAAAATCATGCTAAAAAAAGTTTCTTTTTTATGTTTATCTAAATCTAAAATTCATGGAACAACCTTGACTATTGGAAATGAATTTTAGGAAAAAGGTCTTATTTAGGCCTACTATGACAAACCCAGCAAATGGAGGTCTAACAATGGCCTCTACGTATGATTTTTTTAACCTATTATTGGAGATGTTTTTAGGAGATAACACTCATTATGATAGGAAGTGACTAAATACAACCCACACTTGGGTTAAATACAAACTAATTTTATTGTGAACCTATGTCACGTACGTATCCAATACCCACTATCATCTTCCTATAATCATCATCTGAATACCATCAGACATACAAAAACCTTAATCCCAAAACTATAACGAAATTAAGAATCACTGTCAATTGAATCAATTGGTAACATTCAAAAACCTAGAATCAATCACATTTAAGATAATGATATATAAATATTCAATTCAACAAATGGAAATTGAGACCTTGTTAATGATGTTGTTGAAAGTCACCTGAAATAGTACTGATGTTGTTTGGAAAAAGTTATTTGGAACCAAAACTAAAAGAAGATTTCTCATCAATCATCCAGTCCAGCAATCCGTGTGTATGTATTTCTCTCTTGTGGGATTCTGCGACGGAAATCAAATTAGGAGATTAACCATGTCTACAATAATCAGGGCTAAAAACGTTTAAATTGTGGTTCCTTCTGGGTTTTAACGCTCTCTATTAATGAAACACTTGGCGATTTTTTTTTTTTTATTATACCTCTGAAAGTAGTGAAGAAATGGTTGAAAAATAAAATAAGAATAAAGTCAGAGAAAAGATGACAATAATGGGTGTTGATTACCCATATCAAATTGGTTCACAATATTAAAAATTTAAAAATTGGGTTGTATTTAATCCAAGTGCGAGTTGTATTTAGTCACTGCTTTATGATATCCCCAAATATGTAAGTTCAATTTTAAATTTGAATTTTTTATTTTTAACTTTATTTTTTATTTTAAATATCAACACCATATAATTTTATTAAAGTAACTGAGTTACATGCCGAGTCGGATGCCAGACATGTCGGATAGGATCCAGAAGGAAATTTATATACTAAACAATTAATATATAATAAAAAATGTAGAGCCTTAAAATAATAGTGAAAGCAGTATGGAGTTAAAAAATAAAATAGGGTACAAATATGGTTCCTTTAAAATGAGAAAATTAAAAAGCTAAAAGGACGCCTACACTATTGAAAAGGAAAAGCCGGTTGAATATACAATTTGGAAAAGGGAGGAATATCAAATCAACAGGACCATATAAATCAGCGAATCAAATCCAAAAATACAATGAAGAACACGATCATCTATTATTTATAGAAACTCAATCCTTATTCAAATGAAGTCTAGAGTTATAGCTCTGTAGAGCCCATAAAAATAATATTAATATATTCAAGAACTTAGTTGTGTTTGCTTAGGGGATATGTCGTGTGGTTACGGGAAGTGTCGGGTCTGGGCTCATGCATGTCATGTAATAGAAAAAAAGTTCACAAATAAATAAAGAATTTTTTTTGTAAGAAATTATATCGACAACTTCAAAATAATATATACGTCGATTTGAATGATCTGAATTAAAGTATGTATACATCCATCTAACTTTTATTTTTGACAATTCAAAAGTTTCAGGGATTTCACTTTTCTCTTTAACAATAGCACAATCACTTGCACTTTTGCAAGTTAAAAAGGGGAAAATTCTTGCCAAAATGGTGCCAAGAATACTTCAGGTTTTGGGTTATTTTACTTTTGAGTCCTAGAATAGATGTTTAGATTTATCCATGTATATTTTTCTTCCAAAATGTCTCGCAAGATTTGGATTGATATTTGTGGAATGGTATGAACCTAACCATGGGTCAACTAGTCTATTAGTTTTCTTTTGTACTATTGAACTGCTCATAACCATAGGTTAATGATAATCCAAAAAGAGGTGTCGAGGGTCTATTGGTGTGATACTTAATTTGCTTGTTATCCCTTCCCTTGTCGCCAATTTTTTTCCTGAAACCCATCTAAGCCTTAGAACTATGAAGTCATGAACCCACTTGGGGTAACGATGGGTGATGATTGTACACAATGGGTCCTCAGTCACTTCAGAGTAGTGTAAGTATGGAGATTTTTTCGATAATCAGAAAAAGTTTGACCTTTAGATTTCTTATAAATAGACAAAAAAAATTAGGGCTTATTGTTGGAGAGGACATATTGAATAGGATTTTTTCAATTAATTTTAAAAGAACAACTAAGAATGTTATTAAATTCACCAGGTTACACACCCGTTCGGATGCTAGACGTGTTGGATAAGATCCCTAAGGAAATTTGTATATTATAATATCAAATCAATAACTATTCATTCAAGCCATTGGCCCCTGCCAACTACAATCAATATATTACTACTATCTAGCGACCCGAGTATTGGAGTAAGTCCTATTTACATATAAATAAAAGTGGGCACAAAATCCAGTAATTACATAAATTGAAGACAATCTAATGGGCCACAGTTACTTCAGGGTTTGAACTTTGATATATCTTTTCTTATCATTTAGGGTTAAGCCTGACTATTTGGGAACTTATATCTAAACAAAACGCGTGAAATAAAGTCTTATAATCGAATCAAATATTGATGCTTGCAGTAAGTCTATTTTGAAAAGACAAAAGAGAAGGGATAAGTGAATTTTGTTGGAAAACATGTGTACATATCATGTTGGTATCGGTAATTCTCCTTTTATATTCCAGCTACTATTAGCATGCGAATATACCACATAATATATAATTGTATTAAGCAAGGGTGACCCTATTTTCATATAAATGGCGACAAATGGCGCAATGATCCACTATTACGTAAATCGAAGATAATATGACGGGTCAGTATTGATTTATGAAAACATAGTTCGCTTGAATTATGGTCAAAACCAAGTGAATTAAATTTATTATACTTCAAAGAAAGTAAGTTTTTTGTAAAGACAACAAAGAAAAAGATACCTTTTACATTTGTGGGGGAAAATAAATTATGAAGAAAGACGTCTTTGACAAGAAATATAAAGAAAAATATTTTAGTTTATTAATCGATGCAATTGATGGTTGAGAGAAAGGATGCACACAACAGCTAAAATTAATCATGCGTTTTCAATATCATATCTTTTCAATATATATATATATATATATATATATGCGCATGGAGCCTATATAAAGAGATCGTCAACAAGTGTAGACGTTATAAACCAAGAATTAATTACTATATAATATCAAACAGATCGGAGGGAAAAAAATGGCTAGTGGTGGAAAAGGAAAAAGAGTTCTAGAATCAAGCAATAGCAATTCAATACCGAAAAGGAGTAAGACTATGATTCCAGATAATGCTAGGAGACATAGGTTATTAGATCCATATAGAAAGAAACATCCAATCCAAAGCAAGAATACTAGAAAAAGGAGAGAGAGGTTTCTTGGTCAATTAAACAAGACCGCACCTATACACAAGGCCTTGTTGTGTTATATACAGGGCCATATTTCTTTTTGACTATTGTGTGCTACATTGACCAAAAAGTTGGCAACTTAGAAAAAGCTGAAAAAGGTCACATCTTTCGTCGTCCCAAACCGTCGGAAACCTGTTTTACTTTCAGTATGAACTTATACCCATTTCTTCTCTATTAAAATCACCATCATGACATCATCATAACCTCAACAAACCTATCTTTTTTTGATATTTGTAGAGATTTTTTTTGAAGATTCTTCCAGTACAACCCTTGTTCAATAACCTCAGTGATATACACTACATTTAATCCATTGTACCGGTTTATGAATCTTGTAATGATATTACGTTAAATGGACGGGACCATTTTGGAATCAGATCATAGTTAAAATCATATTTTTGTTGATTCTCATGATTATTATATAAAATAGGTCCGCGAGAAATTTGACTGAGCAGTTCGTTAGGAGCTGATTAATTAGGTTTCTTATTTTCTTTAAGATAAGGGTTCGTGAATGATCATGATAGGTTGGATGTGTTTGTTGTAGACCTTTTCTGATCCCATGTCAACTCACCCTTCTTAATTTTCACCGTCCTTAGTTAAAAATCAACAACAAAACTTATCATTTATTCTCCGTTCGTCCTCCCGGTCATCTCTTATCGTCAACTCGATTTCCCCTCCTACTTTGTCGCTGTCTAGCATCAAAACATATATATTCCTTAATTGCCTTCTCTTAAAATCCCGTTAACATAAGAAGAAAATCAAGGAATAGATGGTAGTCGGCGGTGGTTACTTTTTCGTTTGCAAGGCATGTGAATACGACGTTATGGACGTGTGTATATCACTTCCAACTAAAAAATTGTAAATCTTGGCCCTGTTTAACAGTCGTACCTGAAAACAAGATGTTGGCCCTGTGAGCAGTCAGGGTCTTAAACAAACAATTTTTGAAAACAAGTTAAAGCGTAAAGAATATCGCGCTAATAAAAGATATGATGAAAAAACATGATCTCCAATTTTCACAATATTTAAAATTTAGAAATGGGTTGTATTTAATCTAAGTGAGGGTTGTATTTAGTCACTGCTTTATGATATCCCCACATACGTAAGTTTGATTTAAAATGAATAAATTTCCAACATTAAAAAAAAAAATTAGTTTATCCAAAAAAACAAAAAAGTCAAAAAGGTCGGAACATCCTCTCTCTTCTCTGAATAACCGTATTTTCCAAATAATTTTAACTTCTGTTCTTCCATCTTCTCCATCTTTGAACCTAGATTTGCTCGGATTTATCTGAGATATCAGCTATTCCGAATAAATTTGGGTTTGTGTAATTAGTCTTTTATGTTTTCAATAAAAAAATCACATTATTTGTGATTTTAGGTTTTAGGGTTTGTTTTATTTTTTAGTTTCGATAATGGCATGCTCCCTCTTGTGATCTTGTTGGTACATGTGAGCTTTTGGGATCTCCCTCTTGTGATAGATGGTTGTGAGCTTGTTGGTACATCAGTTGGTTTCTGGATGCCTTAAGCTTTGGTTATCCTGCAGTTACAGAAAATCGAAGAAGTCTGCTACTTGGGTACCTTCGTTAAAAGTAGCTATTAATGCTCTGACACAAAAGACTGTTAAGCAGCTTTTTCAGAAAAATGACTGAAATAATATTTTTGATAGATGGGTATTAAATGCTTATGACACCCTTGGAAAATACAACTTAAAACGTCGAAAACCAATGAAAAAGAGGTGTCATATCTTGCGAAAAACAAGGTTATTAAATGCGTTAGAAGATCTTTTATCCTTAAAATTCGACTGAGATTCCTCTGTCAGTCAAAGGTTCTCAGATCTAGAATATGCTCTGTTTAAGAAGGCTATTTTAGCATAAAACAAACATTTTGGCGTTTTGTGAGTATGTTTTTTGAAAAATTTGTTGTGGATCTGTAATGAGGCACGTTTTTAGAGGCTATGAACTCAAAAACATGCACAAATAATGGATGAACGAATCACTAGAGGGTGAGATTCATCGGTGAAACACAAATCTCTTCGTTTCAGAAGATGTATAAGTAAAATGTAAAATTGTGCCTAAACTCAGGTTCGTGAGAAAAACACGGTGGGCGCCAAACTGTGACTACTCGTTTTCCCGTAGTCTACGTAATGTATACAGCTCTGAGGATCTGATACTAAGTAGTATTGATACCTCTGTTGAATTGATAGTGCTAAGTAATAAATGATATCTAAGATCACAATAATAACGAAGAACACAAGTATAATGTAAAAGCTTCTAAGTTATCATGAGACACAAGTGATTTACGTGGTTCGACATTTGTCTACGTCCACGGGGTAATGAGTGCTTATTTTTGTATTAAGTTGTGGTGGTTACAAAGATATTAAATGCTTCCCAAAGTAATAGAGAGAACTCAAGTGGAAGTAAATACTTAAGTTCTAAACATTAAAGAGGTATAAGCTTAAGACTAGATCTTCTCTCCTATATATTGAATGCCCTTAATTTGTTGGTGAGGCTTGGTATTTATATCCCCTCTTGCTCCAGGTATATCTTTGCTGCCTCTGGGTCCATCGTTTGCTGATATACATTTCGTACCAATGGTACCTTCGTCCACCGCGTACTTCTCCAGTTGTATTTCGCCACCTAAGCTGGCCCACGTTCCTTCGGGAACTACCCAACCTTAGTACATGTTGTACCTTCGTTCACCGCCAGCTTCCGCCAATCGGGTTCTGCCACGCTTTCTCTCTCCACGTGCCTAGATTTATGCGTGTAGATAAGAGATTTGAGCATTTAATGTTGATTGGATGCGTCATCCACCTCTGTCCCCTCGCCATCTGACTCTATATAAACTAGGCTTTTTCCTTCCTTATTTTGACCGTTCACGCCTTCTTTCTTGGGATGAGATAAAGTAGATCTGCGGAGCTATCCCTTGTTACTCAGGCTTCTCTGCTTAGCGAAGGCTACACAGTTAGATATGTATGCGGCCACTAAGATCGTGACACGTGCTCCACAGAATATTGGTATTCACATATGTCTAATTAAAAGAATCCTTTTGGTGTTTCTAAATAATTGGCTTTTCAAGGCCTCTTCTTTTATTCTTTAGGTGGTCAGTGGTCATCTGGAACCTGGCATTGTGATTTATACTTTTTAGGTGGTCATTTATGGGACTATTCTTAAGCGAGATCAGTGGAAACACAGTAAAATCAATTCATGGCCGCCAGTGGATGAGTAGGATATGGAGGCCTCGACTCTCTTACATCCATTTTTATTAGTTCGTCACCTGCCTAATATTCATCCAACCGAGTGCAGTCCAAAACCATACTCATCTTCAATCTGTTTGTATCATGTTCAAGGATATGGCTGTTGCTGACAATGAAGCAGTACTACATGGCGTTAGAGAATATGGGTTGTTATCTTGTAGAGTTGATCTCATTAGATTATGAATGTATCATGTTCTTGCTATTGAGAATATAGGCATTGTTGTTTTCTTTTGAGATTTATGATCCAGTTAATTCTG
>NC_039366.1:134360576-134361918 GCF_003573695.1 Papaver somniferum
TTTTTTTTTTTATTATACCTCTGAAAGTAGTGAAGAAATGGTTGAAAAATAAAATAAGAATAAAGTCAGAGAAAAGATGACAATAATGGGTGTTGATTACCCATATCAAATTGGTTCACAATATTAAAAATTTAAAAATTGGGTTGTATTTAATCCAAGTGCGAGTTGTATTTAGTCACTGCTTTATGATATCCCCAAATATGTAAGTTCAATTTTAAATTTGAATTTTTTATTTTTAACTTTATTTTTTATTTTAAATATCAACACCATATAATTTTATTAAAGTAACTGAGTTACATGCCGAGTCGGATGCCAGACATGTCGGATAGGATCCAGAAGGAAATTTATATACTAAACAATTAATATATAATAAAAAATGTAGAGCCTTAAAATAATAGTGAAAGCAGTATGGAGTTAAAAAATAAAATAGGGTACAAATATGGTTCCTTTAAAATGAGAAAATTAAAAAGCTAAAAGGACGCCTACACTATTGAAAAGGAAAAGCCGGTTGAATATACAATTTGGAAAAGGGAGGAATATCAAATCAACAGGACCATATAAATCAGCGAATCAAATCCAAAAATACAATGAAGAACACGATCATCTATTATTTATAGAAACTCAATCCTTATTCAAATGAAGTCTAGAGTTATAGCTCTGTAGAGCCCATAAAAATAATATTAATATATTCAAGAACTTAGTTGTGTTTGCTTAGGGGATATGTCGTGTGGTTACGGGAAGTGTCGGGTCTGGGCTCATGCATGTCATGTAATAGAAAAAAAGTTCACAAATAAATAAAGAATTTTTTTTGTAAGAAATTATATCGACAACTTCAAAATAATATATACGTCGATTTGAATGATCTGAATTAAAGTATGTATACATCCATCTAACTTTTATTTTTGACAATTCAAAAGTTTCAGGGATTTCACTTTTCTCTTTAACAATAGCACAATCACTTGCACTTTTGCAAGTTAAAAAGGGGAAAATTCTTGCCAAAATGGTGCCAAGAATACTTCAGGTTTTGGGTTATTTTACTTTTGAGTCCTAGAATAGATGTTTAGATTTATCCATGTATATTTTTCTTCCAAAATGTCTCGCAAGATTTGGATTGATATTTGTGGAATGGTATGAACCTAACCATGGGTCAACTAGTCTATTAGTTTTCTTTTGTACTATTGAACTGCTCATAACCATAGGTTAATGATAATCCAAAAAGAGGTGTCGAGGGTCTATTGGTGTGATACTTAATTTGCTTGTTATCCCTTCCCTTGTCGCCAATTTTTTTCCTGAAACCCATCTAAGCCTTAGAACTATGAAGTCATGAACCCACTTGGGGTAA